>NC_059189.1:5220278-5444522 GCF_020631705.1 Daphnia magna | reverse complement strand
CAACCCAGGAACAAAAGTATTTGTAGTGCCAGATTTCCGTGGCCATTGGTCATGGTTGGCTTATTGTTTTTAGTGTGTCATTAACCACTAGCTCATGCTTGGTAACCATAATTCAAGCCCCTAATTTCTAGCAATCATTCTGTAACTACATGCAACATTTTAGCCATTCACGAAATATCACACAATTTGGCGTTCGGACATGCAGGCCATGGCTAACCGCGTACTGGGCATGATTGCTAATCTGCCCATTAATTATTCATTCTCTCTGTTTCCTTTAAGAATATCATCTCGAACATCATGGGTGAAGTAACCCCAAAATCTCGTCATTCTTAACTAACGTGTTTTCACTGATTGTTTATCTTTCACCTTTGCCCTCTCACTTTAGTATCAAGGCGATGAAATACTGGATACCGATATTCCACCACCCTCGAAGCAAAACTTTTGCACTACAGTTGGCAAAGTGGTTTTGGATGTTCCTACAACCTCTTTTTACCTCTACGTCCACTTTGTTCCGACCTCTACCACCCAGCGACGTGAAACCAATGTCGTCATACAGCTTTCTTTTGACTTTGTCTCTTCACTTCTTAGGTACTATTGCCACATACCAAGAAATTTTCTGGTGTGCATCATTTATAAACTAATTTCTTTTATCCTTCATTTATTGTATAGGTGCAAAGGCATTGGTGTATCTGCTGGCTGGCTCTCTCTTAGCCATGGGAATTCACCAGTTGCAGGTCACTTTATGTCGGAACACTCATGTTCCAAAAGGTTTTGAAACCTATTCGTATTATGGACCTTTGAACTGGATCACGTTCAGTGTGGGTTCACCATAACGGACACATGACTTTCCCTGCTGTGCCGGGCTCTCGTTTACCTCAGGTGTGTTATGCTAACGTTCTCTGTGGCCTCCTAGCCGTAGTAGTACACTTATGGTTCGTTATCTTATTTTGGTATGGAAATCGGTGTTCCCTTTAGGTGAAGGCAATTGCTCCAAGAGTTTATGAATCCTACTTACCGCAATTCATGGAGGTCAGGTACTTTACGGCTTGTCATGGATCCAACCATCGGACCTTATGCCCGAGTCAAGCGTCGTAATCCAAGTAAAGTTCTAAAGGGGAGAATTAAGGTCCGCCTCCCTTGGGCTTGGCTCTGATGACGTTGTCCGTCCCTTTTTCCATCATTGAGCATAGTGTTTGCATTGCAATCATTATTTGATTGCGAATAAAGGTACTTCTAGTGCTTACATATGGCAGACCAATGTCTTGTTGAGCCATGCCTGCGTCTGAAAGCGGTCTGTCTTGGATGGACATCCCTCAGGCCAGTTTTCTTTCATTTCCTAAATTCCTGTTCAAATGTTGATATAGTCTTCTTGTGGAATGCTCTTCCTTGGGCCTTTTCCCTACACTGTGTCTCTTGTTCGTCCTACCTGGAATTTGTAATGCCTTCATCTGTGACATTTTGGATCTTGAAGCAAAGAACTTTCTTGTTGTCATTCTTTTATGTGCTTTGAGCAACGGCGGCCGACAGCCCGGCTGGGCTCGTAAATTTGGTTAAATAGGATGTGTTCTATGATTGTATTGGCTAGTTTGTTTGGTACAATCGTAACCAATGGACTGGCATAGAACCATTTGTCTTACAGGAATCTCGTCTAGTGCCACGCACTGCCACCGCCTTCCTTTCCGACGTTACTTGCTGTATGTACAGAAAATGTCTGCTAGAACGCATATCTAATCTAGTTCAGAATATCGATCATGAGCTTGCCGCTCTCCTTTTGGTGTCAACCCGCGAAGCGCTGGATGCACTTATCATCGTTTGCGATGTGAACATCTTATAATCCCAATCCCTTGCTCCAGCCTTTCGCAGGCAGACCTGAGTGCTGCGTAGGTGTGTATCTTTCCATGTTATAATCCGCTTTATTCGTGTTTTCCCTTGACAGCTAACGGCGCATGTCTATGTCCTTTCTTTATCTGCCTATTCTTGGTTTCGTAAAGTTTCCCTTAGTTTTTTTCGTTGGCTTACCCGACGAGACCAATACACGTCTGTTATAGCTGCATTATCGATTCAGTACCAATTTTTTAGTTAATTCATAGAGTGTTTGATGGATCATTGCATTTGGCAAGAGATGTATGAAGTTAATGACATATATTCGACGACTGAAGAACTTTGAAACTCTTGAGACTTTTGATGAGCTTTTACAAGTACGTTGGATTTGGATCCTTCTCGAAGTTATCCACTTTTCTAGGGCAGATGGCATTGTTGGATTCTTTCTTTGTGCTTCGTTTTTTCTTTGCTGTTAGGCATTGTTGGTATTGCGTGGTTATTTCACTCGCTGGTTATTATTCCTGTATTGAAAAGGGAAAGTAGGGCTGGAAAAGAGAGAAGGACCGTATGTGAGTACGTTGAAAGTCTGCCGATGGAGTTTGATCCTGATTTCTGAATGCAAAATGAAGCTGATATCGAAACAGAGTATAATGTAATACTACTGAAAAAACTAGATGTTTTCACATGCGAACATTGTCCGTATTAAGAAAAAAAAAAGTGGCGAAAACGAACTATTTCGTGTAGGAATAAAGACCAAGGCGACATCATTGAGAATTGAAGAAATTGACTAGAAGAATGATCGCTATCAATTGAATCTAAAGTAACTGGATGGGATCGACAGAAGCATTCGGCACTGGTTATACACTCTATTGACATGTTCATTACTCTCATCGATTTTGTTTCTCTTTTATTGCCAGCCGCTTCCCGACTTTTGTCTCGTAGTTACTTCAACCGTTCAGTCGACTCGTTCGTCGGTGTTCCTTGTACACCAAGCAATCACACTAGCTACAATCTTCAGAGATGTTCTAACTCTCTAGCCTTTCCGTATTTTCTTTACTTTTGGTATACGTACAGAGAAAAACAAATTCTCGAATTGTTCGCAATGCGTATGGGGACTACAAACCTATCCTCCGTACTCTTGGTGCAGATGGTGTCGGCAAGAAAGGCAGGAAGCAGGTGTGAAAAAAGCACGTTCTCTTGCTTTACTTTGATCTCACAGATTTTTAACTCTTTTCAGTGCTCCTTGATATCAATTGTTCACAAATAAGGGAGTCTAATCATTAGCTGGCTTTTTCCAAGATAAAGGAAATGAGGGCATACAAGTTAGAAGGGGAATCAGAAGAAAGAACACAAGCACTCGTTGATAAAAAAGCAAAAAGACGGTGCAAAATGAAAGGATCAAGCGCAAGTAAAATCGGAATCATCAAAACTGAAGGAATTTCAGCGACAACATTAGATTGGATTGAAAGAGCTCCAGCACGATAAGAAATACCACGATAACAAATAGTATGTCGTTACCCTAAAGGGAGTATGTTCCGTTCCTCATCAAAGCAGCAGAAAAAGTCACTGCAGACCAGTAGCCCCTCAAAGAACAGAATTGAACAACCGTTTGCTAAGTATAGCTTAAAACTTGAAAAATATTATTGATTCCCTACGAACATTTAAACTGCCTGAACATTCATGACTACTGTAATCTACAAAACGGTTCATCACCTCGTCTTACGTGCTTATTGTTTATTTTTTTTTATTATTTAGAAGAAGAAACAGACGGGCTATAAAAGTTGGAGCCCCTTCTCAACCATTTTCTGACCAGTGGTTTTGCTGGCCCATTGGTATTGCGCTTGCAAGGTACAGATAATAAATGCAAATTCAGCGTCTTCTCTGATGCATCAACCAAAATAACTTAATTGCTTTCCTTGTGTAAATTACAATAAAGGGTATTTGCATTATAACTACTTCACTTGTGTTTTATTCAGAAACGACATTCGGTGGAAAACTAATATTCCAGCCGAAATCAGCGTTTAATTTCGAAGTATAACTTGTGTGTTTTATCGAATTCTAAAGAAGTCGATTTTGCAGATTTGACGAAAATAAAGCTATAGCCTTCCCACTTTTCATTTTTCAAATTTTAGGTTTTAGTAAAATACATGATTTCGATTTGTAATTAAACAAAAATCACGTGCGCAAGTTCTTTTCAACGTGAGGCTTGTAGTTTTAAAATAAAACGTGAAAACAGAAGCTTCAGTGCTGGCGCGCCAGCAATGCGTTAGTCCCATTTATTTAAAAAAAACAGCTGGCTTAGGAGAAATCTAATATTTCATTCGCGTTCCAGCATCAATTTTGATCATAACGTGCTATTTTAGCGTATTCAAGAGGTACATTTTTAATCAAATGTTAAGACTTAAAAATTAAGCCCTACGAAATAAAACCGACTTTTTCATTTCTTTTAAATTCTCTATAATATAGAAATCTATAGATTATATATAAAACTTCCCCAGTTTATCCAGAGCGACAAAGCGCCGCCGTCAATGCATGGAACAGATAAAACAAACATTTTTAAAAATAAGGAAAGACTTTAAAATACTAAGAAGGATGGCGAAACAGGGAGGTTTATTGGCCGTCTACCACGCGGCAGTGAAATCATCATCCACCACACTGAATGTTTGATTGCATTTCACTTGTTTGCTGTTTTCATTTTCACTCACGGGTCGGCTTACCTACGCGCACGATTGCCAAGTGCTAAACGAACTGGACAACGCCTGTTCCACCTAAATGATGACGAATGTGAGAGCAGGTCATTTGCACGGTTCCAGTAGTGTTGGGGAGTTATTTTTGCTAAAGGATTTTATCAACATTAACAAAAGTAGTATAAATATAAACCTGTCAGAGCTCTTGTACATATCCGCACAACCCATTCACGTTTGCAAGCGGAAGTGCGCATGTGCTATTTTATCGCCCTATTTTTTTACAACGATAATCAGACTACATTTCAGGCCAGACTTGTAGTATGGATTACCCAAAAACGATTGAAAATCATTATTGAGATGATGTCTTTTGAAGTCGTCCGACCTGACCGGTGCCTAAACCTTTTTGCCTACGTCATGAAGCTTAAGGACTACATAAGAATTTTTTATTATTTTTATAATGCTGGCTTGCGTCATTCGCATAGCAGTATAAGAATCATTAGACAAGCAGACTGTTACCATTGCGAGAAAAAAGTGATTAAGAGGCCAACGCTCGTTATGACAGTGGCACGGTGAGCACTTTTATTACATCGCCAACGTTATGGCTCTGGCAATTCATTAACCATCCAACAAAGAATAATATATACTGTATACGTAGGTTTTTATTTTTACATCCATATGTGTTTTATTTTCCAGGTTTTATTTTTTTAAAGAACGGAATGTGCACCATCAGCGTGCCGTTCGCATTTTTTTTCGGCTAAAGAAAATGATCAAACGGAAACATAAACTGGACGAACGCCTGCCAAGGTGTAAAGCGTCTTTTCGCGCTTCGTTTGGCCGCTTCTTGCGTCAACACATTAACAGCCTAGAAAAAGACCTTGGACATTTTAGACTTCCTCTTAAGTGTGTTTGTGTATATTTTAAAATTTCGTGTGTGAGTGTGTGTTTTGCCTTATTTCTTTTCTTTTTTTTTAAAGCAAGTTTAGGGTTTTTGGTATGCAGTTGAAAGGGAACAGATTAGTCGTTTAGTCCAGGTGAGGGCAAGTGAGGCAGAAGGGGCAAATATCTAGGAACAAACTGAGAATAGGAAAAGAGCAATGAAAATTAGGAGGTCCCACATCCAAAGAAGAATATATCTTCTACAACGCATAACAATAGCCATCGTCATTTTCACCTATAAAGGCATTAAAAACAAAAAATTAAGACGATTTCAAATTAAACCAATTTCCAAATGTCTGTGTTTCCGTGTCGGGTGTGCTAATTGTTTTATTGTCACGTATTGGCGTCTTTAGACGGGTGAAACAAGTGACAGTATTAGGATTATTCATATAGTGAAGCAAGATCTATAAAGTTTGATCAACTCTTCGATCTCGATTGCTGCGCAACGGAAACGCCGGGGCTGATGCTCCAACATCGAACAGAAAACGAAATAGAACCAATGAATAGAATATTGTTTTCAATTCAGAAATTTAAAACCATCGAAAAATTGTTTGCTCGTTTTGAATGTTTCGATCGTTCAAAAATCAATAACGTTACTTTTAAAGTTATTCTCTGTATGCACTTGGCTGTTGCCGTGATTGAGTCAAAAGCGTCAGGGCTCGCAACACCACAGTGTCTCGATCAATCACAACACGTCGAAAAGACAAGCAGACGATATCACCAGAATAATAATAAACGCAACAAAAGCCGCATCAAATGTACAGTAGATGAAATATATATATTGTTTCCTTTTTTTAAATTTCACGAGGAAGGGGAGGAGATACAGGGAGGAGTTTTTGATGTGATGGATGACGTTTCAACACAATGCGGATCAACGTCTAGAAATGAGGAAAAAGAAACAAAAAGACAGGCCAAACGTTGATGAATGGGCGTGCGTATTCTTCCTAACCATTCATAATGGATATATACCTTTCATCATTTTTTCTTTTCCTTTTTTTTCCCCAAAAATACATTGAATAAATCTCTTTTTTTATTTTTATTGTGTGTGTAGGTGTCGTGTTAACTATTTATGCGTCACTGGATTTGTTTGTGTTCTTTTTAAATAACGAGAAACACTAAAAAACATAACAATAAGCAAATTGAATGAAATCATTGGCACAGAGATTTGTGTATACGCTTTGATTACCACCATTTTTCCCCCACTCGAAATTGCGGATGTTTTGACGATGAACATGTGACATGAAGTGTAATGCAAAGGAGAACCAAACCGACATAAAAAACGATCGAGAGGTGGAAATCATACAGCGATTTGTCAGATGAGTCGAAACGAGTACAGCGCAGACGCCAACGGCATAAAACATTATAAGGGCATTTACTCTTTCATCCCCCAGCGCAAGTGCGGTTTCGTATTCCCCTTTTTGTTGTTTGTAGTACTTTGCTCTTTCGATCTTGAACATCAATTGATTTGAGCATGAATGCACATACACGTAAACACACAGACAAAACGTATACACATAGCGCCCGCGCCGCCTCTAAACTCACGCACAGGGAAAGATGGGACGCGTTAGCCAAAATAGGTTTTTCGAGGTAAATTGGGAATGGAAGACCATTGGGAAGGCCGAGCAGGTTGGATTCAGGACTTTTTTGGAGCCCATTTTTTTCTCTCTCTTTTACTTTTTTTCTTATTCTTTCAATGTCTCTCCCGGCTGTTGACAGAAACAACGAAGAGTAAACGCTGCCCGAATTGCCCAATGTTGTGTTACAACTTCCCGAACGAGAGTGGGAAGAGGTTGTCGGTCTGATTGTTTGTCTGTGATAAATGAAAACGCTGCCGATGGCTTGAACGCTTGTCACTCTTTGTCTGCGATATGAGAACCAGTGAACTGCCAAAAACCTTCCCGAACAAAGCTTTCGTTTCGCTTTTTTTTTGCTTTCTTCTTTCATCAGCCATTACTCTTGTCCTATTGTTAATGCGCTTTCTTGTTTTTCTGGTACGTGCTTTCCCCAGGCACGTAACAACAAATGAAAACGAAATATCTCGAATCAAAAGAGGGGGCGAATTCTTAGTTATGGATCCCCGCATTTATGGCGGTATAGGTCGTCGATGCTTGGCCGAGTGCAGACTAAACGAGGAAGAATGTGGGCGTTGGCTGTATAGCTAATAAGACGGTATGTTATTACATCGGGAAACGATGGTTGGGTAGCAAGAGGAAGATCTTGTGATGTGGAGGTTTGTCATAACGACATCAAAACCGATCTGACGTTCACCGATACCGCACAATAGGTTTGTTTTTTTCTGCTTTTATTTCTCATTCTTCGAATGAATGAGTTTTATTTTACGTTTCCATAATCAGCTAGACGCAAACAAACGATTTAACAGTTTGAAGAAGCTTCTACATCAAGAATTTAACTGATTAATAATCATAATTGTATTTTTTTTTCTTTTCTGGGAAGTGTGCGGATCGAAAAGTTGATTATCATCAATTATCTCCGGCCAAAGTTTCTCTTTTTATTTTCGACGACAGCAGCAACCTCTTGCTCCCATTTTGAGCGCCAGCGAAAAAATGATTACGACTACAACGACCAAATCGCGAACAAAAAGAAGAAAACCAACAAACAAAAAAACTATAGGACATATAGATAAACAGAGACAGCGCTGGACAATCAATGTGTCTTGAAGCGCATGATCGTGCGGATCACTGGAGAACGAAGAAGATGTGCACCGTTTCGCCCCCTCCCAAAAAAGATCGTCCTGTCGTACACCAAAAATATACAGCACATAATTATCCCTGATAGGAGGAAAGGAGAAGCACCAAGGCGACGTGAGGATGGAGTGGAGCAGACACAACGACAAAAGAGAGACAGAGAGGGGACACTGATTATCCAACAGACTTTGGCTTTCGTTTTCTTTTTTCTTTTGCCGAATTTTGCTGATGATCGACGACGAATTTATCCGGAAGCTATTCCTCGCAAAATTGAACTCATGTCCATAAATAAAGGGCGTCTTGGGGTCAGCATCAATTGTAGACGCCGCGCTGGACGGCCGTTTTGGTGCGTGAGTGCCATTTGCATGTGAGGATGCGAACGTAGGTGCGCCGGAAGGAAGCGTTGCACAGGGCGTGAAACGGGATTGATGGTGCTGTTAATGTAACAGAGGTAATAGGAGAAGTTCCACAGCTCGGACGAGAAACAGTCGTCCTTGTCGCACGGCGCCAGCGCCTTGAGCAGCGTCAGGACGTTATACGGCGTCCACGTCAGGATGAAAGCCAACAAGATGGCGGACAGCGTTTTGGCCGCCTTCCGCTCCTGCCGCTTCTCCTGGTTCTTTTCTTCGGCTTCTTGTTGGCCTTCTTGGCCGCCGCAGCAGCAGCACGCCGCCGCCGACGGGCTGTACGCGTTGTGGTTGGGCCCGGCGGATGGGCGGATGCATACCCGAATGTGTTGCTGGGAGCCGGAAACGGTCTGCAACGCTCCCCGGCCGGACTACCGGCTGGACTTCAAGTAATCCACCGGCCGGACCGATGCCAGTCGGTCGATGTTTCGGCACAATTTTGGCGTCCATCGGGAGAGTTCCGGATGGCGTGCGATCCACCGGAATCAGGCGTACCGGAAGAGCCACCGTTGAATCTTAGGCAACGGACGATGAGCGGCGATTGGGCGACGGGCATGCAGCTACGCAGCACCCCGACCTGGCGTGATGGTTCTTCAATTTGCCCTTGTGTAACGGCAGGTGTATTGGGTTTGGTCAGAGCTGTTAACTTGCTCAACGACAGGGCGTTGGGTAGGTGAAGATTGGTCCCACACAGCAAGCTGCTGGTTGAGTCGTTGTACTGGGCAGAGCGCGAACCCGTCGGACGGGCAGCTAAGCTACGATTGCTCGTGTACTGACTTAGCAGAGCCACCGCCGCTGCCAGCAGGACGACTCCGGTTACTGTAGCCGTCGTGCTGTTCGTTGCCGACGGGCACTGAGCGAGACCTGACGGCCGGCTGATTACCTCCGCCGGCACTGCCTATCAGACGACGCGCTCATCCGCGGACGGTGCGATGCGGCTGGCAGAATGTTTGCCGGAATCATCCGGATGGAGACTTTGTGTTCGGCCTTATCTGCGAACTGTCGGCGAAGTATCGGATCAAAATCGTGAAAACAGAATCAGCTGAGTGCGAGCGCTTTGCGGCGTCGGTGTCTGCGTCATCGCACGGATCTAGCGATGGCGACGGGCACATCTGCCCGTCGGCCATCTGCTTATTGTGATAGTCTTGCGTCAGACTTTTAGACGCCACTGAAGTTCGCCTCCTGTCGACGCCGCCAAGACGCGGATCGTTGGCCACCGCGGCGGCCGCTGCCGCTTTGTATCGGGTCGGCGTCGATGAGTAAGGATCGCGGATATTCATCGATGGTCCGCGGGAGATGGATGAAGCTAACGGCGTCTCGATGGATGCCGGCGTTGTCGCTATATTGGAGCCGTCGCTATAGGATTCCGTGTCGCCACCTCCGCCGGAACGGTCTCCACGTCTGCGCGCCGTTGCGGCTGGGCGACGAGTTAAACTTCGTATCCAGTGCTGCCACGTTGACCAACGTAACCAGCGTCGCCAAAATGCCCAGCTGGTCCACTTCCCACCTGTCACAACACCCCATCCGGAATAAGACCAAAGTTAGCCCAATCGAGAAGAAACAAAAAATAAAAAGATGGGATATGTAATCATCACCGGTTCGTTACGTTGAATCATTGACGTTGGCACGACTGTCAAATGGTATCGTCCTTAATATTCGGGCGTCACCCTTTATACGATTTTTCAATAACCACATTCCTTTTTTTTTACTTCCTCTGCTCATCAAATTCTTTTTTCCTTTTTTTTCTTTCTATTTTGCGTCAGCTCATTCTTTAGGTGCCATTGATGATGACATCGTCGTCAGCGACACCCAGCACCAAAGGCGTTTCTTTCGCACACCTCTCTTTCATCTCGCCCACCCACGACCGCGTCTTTAGTTCCTTAGCTCCCACTTTCTGAAAAGCCTTCCGCCAATATCAGTCTTCTTTTCTTATAAACGCCAGCGCATATATATATTTTTACTTTCTCTACTGCTTTTCCATTCTTCTCTTCTTTCTTTTTCATATTTCTTCAGATCTACCGCAAGTGTCATTCACAACCTTACCCTGCATGTATATTCCATATACACGCCCACTCTCTCCGTTTTCGGCTATACAGGGTTTATACAGCATATTGTGTGTGTGCGCGCAGTGTGTAATAAGATCAGTCTCTAAGTCTGGATATCTACCGTATAATTCTCTTAGGATCGGAAAACGACATATCAAGACGGCCGGGGCTAATATAAGCAGCTTACTTCTTTCCATCTTCTATGTCTTCGAACGGCTCCCTCCTTTTCCTTTCTTTTTTTTCTTTTCTTTTGCTCTATAAAACATCTAGTGAAAGGGAAGCATACCGTCCACGTACGCTACGCATGAGGCTTACGTGTCAGAGCACCGGACATGATGGACTGTTCTTTCGGTATTTAGGAATACGCTCGGGGAGGGCACGAATATATATATATATAAAAAACCCATAAATAGTATATATTAGGCCTATACACTCCATGACTGGATGTGAGGGAGAGGTTTCCACATGCAGTTGTGGGGGAGGGGGGACAAATGCGGAATTGATGGGGTGACCAAAAACAAAAATCGATTAGGAAATAAGGACTGCGAAGGACTGCCACAGATATAAATCCTACAGTGAGTTAGTGCCTATGAATTTGTTCTTCTTCTACGTGGATCGATATCACCCCTACCCTTTGCCTAGACGGGCTTAAATCACCGCGCCTTCCAGCAGTAACAACCCCCACAATGTTTTTTGCTTGCTGAAATCATACGATCTAGTACCCTGGGCATTATTCAAAATAGACGACAGACGGAGAGAGTCTAATGCCCCAACAGCGTGTAAATAGAGAACACTGTGGCGGGGATGGAGGAAAACAAAAAAATTATTGAATATATTTACATAGTGTCTGCGATGAGGTCCGGGCAGACAGGGGCGGCAGCTGGCACGTACGGGGTCTCCAAGTCGTCGACAGCGCCACTGGATTCGGAACGCGAACGGCGCCAATCGGATGCCGCACCGACGGGGCCTCAGGTGGTGGTCGATGTCGTCGTTGGCCTTCATCAGGACAGCCTGCTCCTCGCCACTTCAGTTTACGCGAGGTTGAAAGCAAGAGAAAAAGACGAGAAAAAAAAAAGAGAAAGGAAATACATAAAAATGGGGTGTGATCAAAGTCCGTCAACAAAGTGGATCAAGGAAAACGACCCCGGATTGAAACGGCCCTGTGTACATATACAATGTGTTTATTCAAGCCTCTTGCCACCAAAGAAGACGAAAAATTACGTGAGAAAAAACGAAAATACAAATCAGATAAATAAAAACTGAGGTTTTCTTTGATGTCCACACAGATGATAATGGACTTTTCTCGTGTTTCCTCTTTAAATGCTATCAAATACGTGTAAAAGCTGGGTGTTTGAACAGAGTATAATTTAGTTTTATTCTGTTCTCGGTGTCAACTCCTTTTCGAAGAAGAGAATCTACAAGGCACGGACTTCGCGAATCCGCTGAATCGATTCGATGATACAAGACATCAGGCCCTGACGCAATTCGACGAAGAAAGCCCATATTACAGACACAGCAAGACAAATAGGCATTACGACGTTCCGAAATTAAATGAAAGGGCAATATTATTAGCCAACGAGACTTGCTCACCCCATTTTTTCGTTTTAGGTAACGGAGCTTGAAACTATATAAAAGGCCATTAGCTATCTTACGTATTAATTTACGATGGGCCTGCATTTCCTTTCTTTGCCATCCTCGCGTTGTCTCCTTTCCCTCTTCGTTCTCCTTGCGACTGATTGTGTGTTAATTACGAACAATATTGGCTAAAGTGCCGGATCGCTTTGTACGGGCGTAGCTCTCACCGGACGTGATTATTTCCCAACGCTGCTTTTTGTTTTTTTGTTATATAAGAAACCTAAAATAAGATTAATTGTAGGAACTTTCTAAAAGGTGTAAGAGTTTACGGGAAAAGATTAAACGAAAGAAACAACATCAATCGATAAACTGGTCGTTTCCTTTCCTCTCTCACGGATGTCTTTGGTTGTTTTCTTTTACTTTGATATCCTCTTGACGTTCTTCTTCCCATAGATGACCAGCAAAAGTTTTCCTTTTACGTGAGTAGAGCTTCATTCTTGATAACGGCCTATATTTTAGACGTTATTGGGGCTTCGCGCAGTTATCCCTTAAGTTCAGAATCTCAGCCACCATTCTACCTCAATCTCACGGATCCATTACGTTTCCTTATTGATCAGTGTTTTTCTTTTCTTCCGGGATGCAATTGCCTATATTGCACTAATACCGATCTGAACAATATTCTATTTACTGCGCTCCGTCTGAATGGCTTCCGCCAACTCGTTCCGTGGATAATAGTTTTGTGTGTGCCCGAGTTTCTTCGCCGCAGACACACTTAAATTCTTCAGAGGGTGCGATATCTGTTCTGTATTCTGTGGGCGTTCTATACTTGTTCATCGATCGGGCTTGAAGGGTACATATCGTGCCGTTCAGTTTCGTAAAAGCCTTATGTCTGTGTCAGTTGTGAAGAAAATTCGTTTTAGCTAATCGAGTTATTGCAACATAACATTGCGAACTGCAGTTTCGTCCCCGTCTTTAGTTTCTCTTTTACTTCATCTTAGTATGAAAATGGTGACCTTTGAAAGAAAAACGTCCTGCTCGACAAGCACGCGATTATAAAGGTTGATGCCTATATTGTTTTGGAATGTGTTTTAGTGAATGAGGACGGTACTAAAACCATGAAATTGAGGTGAAATAGTTTAGCAAGAATTTATTAGAGAGCGAGACGTGGACAACGAAAAGCGGAGGCAGTTGTTCGTTAGAAATAGCGGCTTGACAGGCAGCATCTCGTCGAACAAAGTTTCAAGTTTCCGCGTGTATAGTCAACGCTTTTGGCGGTACTTGTTAGTTTTAGAGCTTTGCCTGTAACCGGAGTGTCTGTGCGTTACAGGCTTTAGATGTCTCTCGTGTCTGCGCGTTACAGGCTTTAGACGTAACTCTCGTGTCACCCTTCGTAATCGTCACGCCGTTGAATGTCGTGTGGCTGTGACCGTCAACGACTAATTCATTGACGATTTGACATTAGGAATGATTGAATAGCAATGCTATAGTGTTTCTACATTCTGATTTTGCATCGACGCCTTCTGTAGTGGGGTCGGGACTTGTGCAATCACGATGGCATTATTGTCCTCGTCATCTTACATGTCAAAGAAAATGCCCACTGGAGGGCGAACACAACACGAAGTTCTTGACTCTTTGGCCTTTGCTCTCTCTCACTCTGATTCATAGTCATTTACGTCAACGACGATGGAAGAAACGCAATAAAATATGTTTATGACGTAACGTCCATTTCGGCCATTTTTCTAGCCCCTTTTCTAAGGAACGAAGCGACTGGCGGGCGGATGCCTTACGTGAGAGTGGCCACATCGAGAAACGAAGTAATAACCATACAGCCTATCTATCATCGACAAACGTGAAACAAAAGATACAATGCAGAACGGATATTGAATTTTATGTGTGCTCCCCGTTGCTACACTGACGTATGCAAATTCCTTTTCTCCCTCGTTATTGGCTAATAAAAAGAAGGCAGAGAGGAATGGTGGCCATGCGTCTCATCAATTTGCATTCGGGGCAAAGACAAGAGAAATGACAAAGCCATCCGTCGAAAGTAAACAGTACGCGCAGCTTCAAGTCAATAAAGCAGACTTGGCTGACTAGCTGCTGCTGGCTACACATTTAGAAGTCGTTTATTGGACAGCCAGTTTGTTCGTTGTGTATAACCTTGTCCGGTCCAGATGACACGCGAACTCTGGCACTGACGAGAGAGCCAAAGTAAAAAGAAAAAGAAGAAGAAAATCCCCCGTTTCAGTCAATATATGCGTTCGACATTGGGAACCAACATGTGAGCTTATACAACACAAAGTTGACGAAGTACAATATTGCTCAAATCGACCGTTACATTCCCGCTTCTTTTCGCTTCCGCCCCGTGTAAAAATAGAGAAAAGTGGAACGATTTTCCTTTGAATTAAACGACGACAAGGAAAGAGAATGAAAAGAATGGAACATTTATCGTATCAAACCAACAATAGGCTTTGAGAACTATAAGGGAATTTATGATTTTTTTTTTGTACATAAGAGCTGACCCAAGGCTTTTTTTTAACTTCTTTGTACTTTTTTTTCCTATTTTTTTGTTCTCTTTTGAGCCTATTCAAAGTAAGCCCCATTGAAACACCATTTTGCATGGCCTATGCACGCGGAGACGTGATGTGCTCTCAACATGTAATGTCTTGGTAAATGCCCGATGAACGTGAATGTAAAGACTCTTTTATCACGACTAGGTCTGTGTCTGCCTGCGTATTGTTCCATAAACTATACAGGCTCTTTTTTTATTTAAATAATTTTTTTGGGCTACAATCAGCCAAGCAAGGTACCTGGAATTCGATCGGTGGCTGTCGTTTTTCTTGCCCGCTTGAAGGTTGGACAAATCCTTTTGACGTTTCTCCGTTTCTCGCCAAACGCGCCAGTACAGGACGCACATGACCGTCACCGGAGCGTAGAAAGCGGCGATGGCTGTGCCGAAGGTGATGTAATTATTTGTTTCGATGAATTGAATGAAGCATTTATCTATTGAGATCATCCAACAAAAACAACACAAAAATCAGTTACAATACATCGCAGTACATTTATCTAGAAAAGTGGCATTTTTTTGTTAGCGACTATACAAAGTTAATAAAAATCCCGCTGTATATAGACATTGCGTAATGAAATCGATCAGACGGTTGTAATTCTCGGAAAAAGAAATTGAAGCTACTCAACTTTCTTTCCAATTTTCTCATTATTTCCTTTTTATTCCCCCCACGTAATATAGCCTTTTGCCATATACGTAACGGGATCAGTTATGATTGGTCATACGGAAAAAAGAAAAGTTCGATACGAAGAAGAAAAAAGAAAAGGAAAAACTATAGAAATATATATATTTCATTATAGATCTATAAATGTATATAACAAAAGGAAAGAACTCTTTGTTACAAGATATTTGATCACGCGAGTGGCTGCAGGAGCGTGCGCCGGTCTTCGGGAGTTTCAACTCCCGCGCCGGGCTGTATTGACCCGTTTTCTTGCTGCTGATGATAAGCAACTTGATCTTTTCGTTCCATGTTCGCTCTCCCAGTGCAAGCCTGTCTTCATTTCGTTTCCCTACTTTTTTTTAACCGTTTACATTAGTCGTTAACGCAATTCCCATGTTTATAATTCGATTAAAAGTCTACTTTGTCAGCAGAAATATGGAGATGCTCCAAGTTAGGGAAATTCTCCGAACAAGAATGATCCGAAATGTTACTCAAATTTGTCAAATAGGACATAACATTTCATATCAAGCCAATATTTATTTCAATTTTCTACATCAATCTCTTTTATTTCTCCTACGCCATTCTTGGATGGGTATAAATCAAAACTTCTTTTTTTTTTTTTTTTTGGGGGAGCTATGTATTGGTTCTAGTCGCCTTCATTTCACATCCTTTGCCTCCGCCTTCTATTCTACTCCAAAGAGTTTGCAAGTGATGCAAAACTTTGCCTTCTATTATACAAGTTTTGAAGAGGAAACCCCCGGACAGAGTTTGAGAGCAAGGCTGAAAGAGATAGAAAGAAAACAAAAAATGTCTATAGCTTGAACACGGCCTCTTCAACCTTTCGTTCACCTTCTACGTAATTCTTTACATCTCCTTCGTTTTTTTTTTTTTTTTTGCTCACCTCGTATACTTTAAGGGCCGAGAGTATTCACTGCCATATCGAGCTCTTCAGAGAATTGGGGAAAAAAACGGAACTAGTCCAATTGTGTGGGTAAAGTTCTAGTAAAATAAAGAGGCTCTTTCTTTTAACATGATACGAGATTTCATTCAATGAAGATAACTTGCGCATACAGGTAATAGAGCTAGATTACACAAAAATATAAGGAGCATATAGAGCTGAATAAAACGAAAGGTAAAACCATTCGTGATACTGCCCATGTTAACTTACTTGGTTTTGCAAGACGCCTGATAATTGTGTTATGCAAGTATTTTTTTTTTTTAATTATTTTACAACCACTCCATCTGCTTTACTGTTACATTTGACTTAACAGACAGCCCCAAGTGCCAAGTCATTAAACATCGGAGCGCCTACTTCAAAACACACGTTTTAAGGGGGGGGGGGGTTGCAATTTTTTAATCTATAGTCACTCTATGGCGGTAAGTAAAGGGAAAAGTACTATACACCGATTGAAGATATCCAATAAACGTCAAGACTTATAAATCTCTTTTTCACGTTTGAATTTTTCAGTTAGATGAAAGTGTTTCTCCGGGCGATGGGGGGGGGGACCCACGCGATTATGTGGACGTATCATAAATGTCAATTCTTTTATCTTATTTCACGTGAACGACGTGTGCTATCGATTTTCTGGCGTCGCCGCAAGCACGAGCGCAAGAAATGTCCACGGGCTCAGACTTGAGCGTGACTCAAGAAAGCTGTCGAGAGATTTCCGTCCTTTTCTTCACAGCTGCTGCGAAAAGTCATGTCTCAATTTTCGTTACAAGTATAATACATCGCATTCGAATTGATAAAGATTCTATACTTTCTATTAAACGAAGAGTTGGGCTGTATAGTTAAGGCGTTGTAGGCCTGAGAAATGCAAACAAAAGAAGATGGGCGACGAAACTGAAAGTCGAAAAATAAGCTGGAAGAGTGCCAAAGACGATATTCTCTCTATAAAGCTTTCTTGTGTCGGGATATACATCTAGCAAGCTACACCCAGTCATTCAAAAGAAAGGCCTGATGGGTCCTCGACGACCGTAGAGATTTGACTCAATCGTTGTCTCCCCCTAGTTTGTATACAATATTCTTCTACCATCAAGTAGTTTAGTGTTTTGTTTCTACTTTGCTCTGCATTTTTTTTGTAGTGGAAGAAACAGTGTTAACACCGTACACACACGATTTTAAATGGCACAAATCTAAATTGGTCTTTGTCTAGTTTTCTAATTTTCTAATGGCTTCCTATCGAAAAACTTAACGCATTGATTGACCAAAAAAAAAAAGTTTGATGAAACTTTCTGTACTGTAATTGTTACCTGTCTCTCGCGGGGGTGAACGAACAACTGAGTCGCCCTGGGCCAATTTAGCCCTAGGCAAAATTTTCTCTCCAGCAAAACTGGAGGGAAGGGTTACAACAAAGGAATTGTGCAAAATGACCTTAAGAGGGGGCAACATGTTTAGACTTGTCCAATCCTTAAACACAGAGGTACAGCAAATGAACAAGTCAAAAATCTTATCGTTTGGTTCGGAAATTTCCGACACTTCCTCGATTTCTTTCTCGTTCGTTAGAGATTTAGACGGTAAGTGCATTAAAATCGATGATCCTTTTTTTTTCTATTCTCTTTTAAAGTCCTCATTTATTTGTTGCCTTTAATTCTGCTTTCTATAATCGGCGATTAACTATCCCCATACCGACGCCCATCTCCTACCTCTTGCCGCCATCCCTATACACCCAGACATACACTTGCGGTATTGATCTGTTTGGAAGCTGCCGTTCCCACCCAAACACATCTTCCGCCCGGATTCTTATATCCGCTTTCTTTTCTCCTTGTTCTCTTTTTGTGTGTTTCTTTTTTAAATATATATATATATATATTTAGGATCTGTTTTGATTTACGAAAGCCGTTAAAATACAAGAATAGAAACGCACCTTCTGGAACTTTGCGGTCGCCTTCGATGTACGGCCATGCGTAGATCCAAGGTGGCCAGAGGACCCAGCGAAATCACCCAGGCGGCCGCTATCATGACACCTGCTCGACGAGGTGTTCTCCGAGCTCGGTACGTCAGCGGCCGAGTCACCGAAAAATATCTGAAATGACACGAATTGATTAATCGTAGGCACATAACCTGCAATTGTATAGTTTTAAAATGTTTTAATTCTATCCAGGCCCTGGGCGTTTGAGAAATATTTAGACGAAGGGTGTTTTAACAAGCGGAAAAATGATGGAATCACCCGAATAAAAGTTTGAAAGAAATTCCGGATGATGGGGAAAGGGCGTGTCACGAAAGAATGAAAACGCAAATAATTTCAGTGAGTTTCTGCTATCTTCTTACAGCCTGCTGGTTGGCCCTCTCAAGTTTTTCTCCTGTTTATTGCTAGACAATGGAGCGAAGAAACGGTAAAAGAAAACACTTTGATATTACTTTTTACAACGACGCGTCGATATAGGATTGGCTAAAAGGCTTCGCAAATCGTTTTGTATATTGCTCTGTCTGTTTGTTTTGTTGTTTTCCAGCTCCTACTCGACTTCGTTCATCCATTTTTTTTTTTTTTTTTCTTCCTCCAGTTCGCTTGGATGGGCACACGCGCCAACGGGAGGTTATACATACATCGTCGTGTCTGTACTATTTGGCCAACTGCCATACACCCGCCACGGTTGTTCCTATTGCTTATGGACTATCGTAGTGCTGGTTCCAAAAGAAAAATAGACAGACACGAGAGAGGGCAAAAGACTGAAATGGGAAGTATCGTAAGAAAAAAAAAAGGGGGTAAGATAAAGAAGAAAAAAAAAAATGGGATTTAAAGGATTTAGACTTCCATTGGAAATATGTAAAGCCGTTATAGCTTGTAGAGCTGAGTGGATGGCGCGAGCAACCTCCGATGGATCAAAAGGTCATGAAAAAGAAAAGAAACCCATTAATGGCGAACATTGGGAACAAAATAGCGAGGGCTTAACACAGGAATTATAGGCAAATTTTAGATTTAAAAAACAAAACAAACAGTTTTCTGGGGTCAAGTTTAAAAGACCATTCCGTGCTGATTTAGAATTCGACGACCGGCTGTTGTTTCTACAGGCTACACACGTCTAACTTTTGTCTTCGGCACAGGGCTCCACTTGCGTGTTCATAGTTTTCCGTTCTTTCTGTGTGGGGAGGGCGCTTGTTTCTACACCACAGCCTCGCTCGTTATATTACATTAAATGCCAGACCCGTAGAAATGGAGAAGGAAGAAATAAGATGTGTAACGAGCGCGGCCGGGACCGACTTAGATCTGACGGTGGTTGAGAGGAATGACTTGACAAAGGAGAAATGGCAGGCAGAGAAGAAAAGGATATCGTTTGTTGGCAGAGGAGCTTCTAGCGTTTGCTGAGGATGAAAGGGCAATACGATTTATAAACCGAGAGAAAAGGGAGAGGCAGAGAGGGTGGGAGACGTTGGTGGATGGTGGTTGCACTTTGGCCGGCCTCTGGCCAGAGTTCTTCGAGATCAATGAGGAAAACAAGAGAGACACCATAGAAAGGAATAGCGATGTATAGAAAGAAAACAAAAAAAAAAAGGGGAAGCTGAATCGAGAACGAGAATAAAAGCTTTCTGAAAACCAATGCGGCGAGAGTGCAAAGAAAACCAAGAGTTTGCACGAGGCGGCTGGTTACTGACCTCCGGGAAAACTTGTCCAATAGCACGGGCAAAAATATAAGGAATATAGACGAGAGAGAGCAAATAAGAAACAAAATAAACAGTAAAAAGAAAAAAAGAATTATTCTTAATACATTCGCAGATGAAGAAGTCGACGGCGGCTGTCTCGACAAGGGCGTCGGCTTTCGGCCCAAAACATATATATGGATGCAATGCGTATGTGACGCTATAGCTGATTTCGTGATTCTTCCGCGGGAGATGTTTTCCGAAGGTACAAAACCACACAGCCCCCTTCGATGGGGTTATGTCGCCGGTCACGAAACCCTGGGTATACCGTATACAGGCAATCCGATTTGTCTAAACCAAGTTTCGCCTATCTGATTAGACTGTGGCGCATATTCGGAAGGGGACTAGAACATTTTTGTTGGCTGCTACGACGCACCGACATAACTCGCATATAGAAATTCCAGCCGTCCATGTTTTATCAAAAAATGGGGAAATTCAATTTTTACATGTCCGCGAGAAAACATCGGATCATCATCGATTTTAAAGTTTAATTCGTTGGAGGCCAAGAAAATTCGTGCAAGTAAACGGCATCAGCATTTTCTCGGCCAGCCATCACTATCAGCTGATTGACGAATCAAAGATGGGTGTGCGCATCGCATCCAAACGTCACAGAGTTCCGAAAGAGAAGAGATTCTATATACGGTGATTTGAACTGATGTGCGACCGTATAATTGAATGAATCGAACGAATCTTTTTCGATTTCTTTCCCTCTCCTTTTTACGGAGGTTCCGAGTCGCTGTCGCGAGTGATGGAAAAACTGAGTGATGTTAGAAAAGAGAGAAGCAAAGGATTTTTTAAAAAAAGGGCGTAGGAGGAAAAATGATGGAGATGATCAGGATAGCATAGAAATCTAAAAATTCTTTTGAACATTTTCACCCCTTCGTTTAGCTCGCCGACACTCCTTTGATGAGATGCTGAGCTGCATCAGTTAGTCGCAGACAGGATATTTTTTTGATTTCTTTTCTTTTTATTGCATCGTCCACGGGGGTCTGTGTCAGCTATAAAGCTCTGCCCAGATGAAGCACAGCCAACCGTTTGTCGAACAAGCAACGGTCGAGTAAGTTTGAGCAAACTTTATTGCCCACGCCCTCCTAATTAATAACTATCCCATCCGATTCGACGTCGTCGGTTGGGTTTGTTCAACACACAACCCCGTAACCTTCAATTCTCTTCTTCGTTTTGAACTGTTTGCTGTTCGTGTACAACCGAAAACAGAAACGAACTTAAAGTAACCATGTGCGAAGCGTCCACAGCTAACGAACAACGGCTTGCTTCTTGATTGAAATGTTTTCGTTTCAGATTTTGACATCGTCAAACAAAACAACACAGCAACACACTATAAACAAATCGATAAAGCAAACAAACCAGCCCCAAACTTTCGCTCATCGTTTCCCATCTGCCTGCACAACATTCTGCTGATCAAGCCAACCAAATCTCTTTTTCAAAAATTTATTTTTCGTTCCCATAATAAGAATAGCCGCTTACGTTATGCGCCATTAAAAGGTCCACCAGGAAATTGATGGCGCGATGCGTTCGTGAAGGTTGCACGCGTAGCTCTGTGACAGATGCAATCTGATCATCTGTAACACACACACACCCATAATCTATATGCTAGCAATGTCATAAGTTAACATACGAAAGCTGTGTATAAATAATGCCCGTAACTCTTCTTCATGGTATAACAAGGAAAACAAAAAGGATTTGGTCAAATGCTGGCCACTATCTCTTCATTTTACCTGACGTCATACCGCGTCCGGTGTAATCCGAGTGGGATGTGTGTAACGGTTAATTAGATGTACAATTGTACATACCATTCTTGTCAGTGAGCCATTCAACATTTCATAAATGCAAGGCCAAATGGAAGGAAAGATGTTTTCATTCTTTGCTTCTCTTTCGACCTGTCGGGTTTCGGCAATTCCGTTGCGCACTGCCATCATTTCTGTTGCATCATATAGTGCAATGGAGCTGTGGTCATTCACTGCCCAGTCTTTCTATTAACCCAAACGGGGAAAATACGTAGCCAGCCGTACACACTTTGCTGCAACACACACACACACACGACGTGCAAGCGCAGATTTCTCGTTAAAAAACACAGACGTGTAAGCAGATGTTGAAAGTGCGCCACAAAAATGCACTGCATTTAAACGTCGCACTGCAAGGTAAACACCCAAGGTCTCCTAAAATTTTGATGTCGTGAAATGTATAGATTTTATTCGGGCTTCATTCATATTACAACTGCGAACAGACGTACCGCAAGGTGCCAAACGAACAGGTTTAAAACATTGGTCAGTTTATACAGATTGAAATTCAAATTTTTCGTTTGTTTTGACTATTGAAGTGATGCCCTGTCTTTGTTGGATGTTCAAATGTTCATACTTTTACTCGCTTTTACTAAACCTAACTTATACAGCTCTGCGCGATTAAGGTAAAAGTAAACAAAACCTCAAAGTGGATTTAATGTCCCCATTTTTCTGATTTTAAGTTCCAAATGAAGTTCGGTGGACGCATCCAACTTGATGACAAAGGCAAAAGAAAGAAAAAAAATGATACGTGGGTTGGAGCACGAAACTATTTATCGGTTAGGTATGTAGACCCAATCCACCACGTAGTGTAAAGTCAAGTGCGACACAGAGAGAATGGAACTTTGGAAAGTTTGTGGACGTTTTTGAGCCCGCGTTGAGCGAGAACTATATATACGGCTGTAAAGTAAGTGAGCTGCTGCTGCGTAGGCGACCCTTTTTTTTCTCACAAGACGGAAAACGACGTGATAAAAAAACCAACGGAGAGTTAGCTGCCGGCTAAGTCCACGACGACACAGCTGGAAAGGGAAGTTTTCGCAGCCGAAATGGAGGAATAATCGAATGTTACCAACGGCGATATACGACCTCGTCTAGAAAAAGGGGATTGCTACTCTAGAAGCTTTTTCTTTGGTGAATAAAGGCTTCATTTTATATTTTTTATTTAAAGGGGTTGTACGGAGAAACGCCTCTGGTTATTCAACTTTATTCGTATGGCCACTTTTGGTTGAACTACTTGACTCGATTTGCACTTGAAGTCAGAGTTGTTTTGCACGTTGTTTCTCTCTAGTTGTGATAAGGTGTTGGTTGAAAAAAATCTTGATAAAAAATATAAAAGGAGTAACGAGGAACAGCGACTAACGAATTGGTTAGCTGTGATTGCACCGAGTGTTCGACAGGAAGATGTAATAGAAGTTGGGAAGCAACTAAGGAAGTAAAGGAAGTAGAGGGCGCAAAAAGAACAAGAGGATTTATAGCCTTGGTGTTAATACTTTCTTGATTAGGCATCATTCACCTTGGCAGGTACAACAAAAATCGATTGATTGGAGGATTCGCTAATTCGTCAAGGAGGACAATGTCCGACTCGTCAATTAGGTGAGTTCAGGATTAGCACGAAAAAGGATGTGCTACGGTTGATCACCATGCCAAAATGAGATAATGCCACTACGTGTACCTTCCCAGCATTAACACGTGCTGTACTACAACGTCAAAGATTTTCATGGCCACATAATGAACTCTCAGGTGAGTCTTTAATTTCCCACATCGGTTCCTTTTTTCTCTCTCCTTAAATCTTGCTTACCTGTCGAAGCTGATGATGAGTAGATTGAGGACCGATGCGTTGGAAGCGAGGTAATCCAACGATAGCCAAGTATCGCAAACATAAGGTCCCAGCTGCCACCGGCCGGCCAATATATAGACGGTGAACAAAGGCATAGAAATGAGTCCGATGGCGAAGTCGGCCACAGCCAAACTGAACAGAAAGTAATTGGAGATGGTCTGCAGTTGTTTGTCGATCTTGAACGAGATCATCACCATGCAATTGCCGGCCACGGTGAGGAAACTGAGGAAGCCGGCAACGATGGCGATCAGCACCATCTCCGGATAGGAATAAGGGAGAACGAAGTCGTCCTCTGCCATTGCGGCCGTCGTGTTGTTTGCACTACTAGACGTCCATGGCTGCTGGCTGAACAGGACGGACGAAGATCCTTCGTCCGTGAAATCATCGAAGCCGAGGGCAGTGCTACTGGCCAACATCCTCTGGGGAGCCCATCGGCAATGACTCGCTTATATTGGCCGTCACGTACTGCAGGCTGGCTACTGCAGCTGTAGAGGCCGCTCGTAACATCGAAGAACCTGCCTTATTTCCACCCGACGAGCCCAACGAGCCCAACGAGCCCCACAAGGGTGTCGTATGATTGAATGCCGACAAACTCATCTCACCTTCCGTTTTTTTTTTTCGGAACTTCCTTGTTACACAAACGTCTCACCAACACAGAAACGAAGGTAGACGCCCCAAAATCACGGAGCAAACGAAGAACGAGTGGTCCAGTCTAACTAGAGGAGCCATATCAGCAGCAGCTAGAGTAGCATCACGCCGAGAGGTAAGTTGCAGAAGCGCACCACTCATCTCTGCCTACTCGAGAGCAAAAAGTGGCTGGACCGATCCAACAGTCACGCAACGACGATTGATGATGAGGTCTACTTTGCCATCGTCTTCGATGCACAAACAACTCTTTTGTTTCCTTCCCCCAATCTTTTTTCGCGTGCAATTTCAAATGTTATCAAAACGAAATATATTTTTGTTTGAATGCCGGTTCACGATTCACGACAGTTGCTTTTGAAATCCGAAAACTGAGGGACACTCGTGAGTTTGTGCACAAATGCTGCGTGATTTTTTTCCAGGTAGGATCAATTAAAGGTGAGAGTGGGATAATGATGTCACAAAAATGTATCGGAAGGGATCGATGAAATGAGCTAAGAGAAATTGCTGCTAGCCCAGAGCAGCGTCGCGGGCGTACTGAATCCACCGATGTCTAGCTGTGCGCAGATGACGGAGCAAAAGGGAAGGAGAGAGAGAAGTGTAGGGCCAGATCTGCGACGAGAGAAAGAGAGAATGAAACCGAGCGATGGCAAGAAGAAAACCTGCGATAGGGAGAGAACCAAAGGAAAGGGATATACGCAGAGAGAATTAGTGATGGAACAGCTGAGGCAACCGCGCACGCCTAGTTGCCGTTTCAAAGTTCTTTTATTTCTTATTTCTATCGGCATCGAGAAGGGAATAAATAATCACAGAAATAAACAAAACAAAAAATAATGAAATCAATCAGATCCAGATGGAGCCTGTATATGAGCTGATCTATGCATTTTTTTTACCATGCGATTATGTTTGAATCTGGTTCGAATAGAACCTTTTACATATTGGACATAAATTGACGTCAATCGCATAAAATGAATAAAGCCATTATCGCAAAAGTAAAAGAAAAAAAAAAGTATGTGGCCTACAAATATGTGAATAGTAGTTCGACATGCTGCAGCTTACTTTTGATGAATGTGAAATTCAATTCAGAGAATTTGTATATACGGATAGGTTGGAATCATTTCCTTCTTTTTCTTGGAGCGGCTACGTCCGCATAATTTTACTATTAAAAATATTCGCTTCTTCTTTCGCATTTGAAAGAAAAATTCAATTAGTGATTTACGTAGTTAATGGCCTTCTTCGCATTGCAACTGGGATGAATGAGTCAGTCAGCGTATATGAGTGTTGTCAGTATGAGCTAGTTTGCATAATGACGCACCTTATATTGGAATTCAACTAGGGGGGGATAGAGTCGTAACTGTTTTCACATTGCCCGTCCCAGCTGCGTCTGTTGGAGTATCCCTTTCATTGTGTTCCGCTTGACAGGTGTGTCGAGGCATGTTACACAAAATGGGGAAACGCTAAGTTACGATACAAATCGTTTTTCAAAAGCCGAGGACACGAAGCCCTGAGCGATGCAACGATAAAAATGTGGACAGTGCAACAAAAAGAATGCGATGTTTAAAAATACTAAATCAGATCGTGTTTAGCCAAGAGAAGAGTATGAGGCACAAATAAGAGCAAATTAACGTATAGTGGATAGCGTACGTACATTTATTATGGGTTGGCTGTACATGGGGTGACGTGCACGACATAATAATTGATTTTTCTCGTACGGACCGACTCTTTTGGCAACTCTTTTGGGATTGTTTCAAACATTTGAATTTGTTTTCAAAGACAGTGGACAAAGTTTGATTCTATGTATTTTTTTTTTTTTTTTCGAGTTTACCGTCGACAAAGTTTGTCCGAAGGTTGACATACCTTTATAGTTTACAATCCAACAGGAAGTTGCATGCTTTGAACAATCAGTTCTATAACACAATAATCTTGCGTCATACCACAACCTTACAAACATCCTTTGCAACCTACATATTTTTTTCAGTTCCCTCCTATTATTTCATTGCAGTATTTCCCAACAACGCCGCCTACAAAGCCACGTGATAACATGTTGTGTTTCCAGCATACGGCTGGGATTACACACCTGATGACAGCCACCTTTCACACGCACAGCCTTTTGCGCGAGACGTAGAAACAGACGGCGGTCTGGCATTCGTCCCATCGTACGCAAGTTTACCGTAGGCCTTGTGTATGCATCAATATATATTTTAGAAACAGGTCTAAACAAGAGAATGAAGTCGACCTCATAAGGTTTGCGAAGCTCTTCGTGTTGGAGAACGAAAGGGAAAAAGTTTGGCTTTTTATCGAATGTCTCGTTGTTTTCACAGCTGGATGTTAGACAATACAAAGACAGTGGTGAAAAGAAGCCAACAGAAATAAAACAAAATAAAAGGATGACACAAAATATTGGCAAGCGTGTTGGTATGTTTTATTTTGATTATTTTTTTTTAAATTTCTGATTGGCAAACCTCAACGAGTCCCCCGCGTTGTCGGAGTGCTATTTGTTGTCAAGTCATTAGCTCCGTCTGTGTAGACTGCACGATGTCCGGGCATACAGACAAACAAACGGGTTAGAGGCAGCACTGTAGTGTCGCACTGACTATATAGACTCCGCTTGTGTGCCGTAAATGCGGGACGTGTATATACAGCCGGCGGGACAAGCGTGTCGGATTTGAAATGAGCTTAGATTCCTGTATGTCTTGTAAGTAATGGCAATTTTTGTTTTACTTTTGATTTTTTACGCAAAGGAACCTAAACAAATAACTTGTACAGTGCGTTGGCATTTATGTAGAAATCCTGTGGTAAGATTGAGACTTGCTGCTTTCATCTTTATCTTTTTGTTCGTTGTCCCATAATAGCGTTCAGAACGTGTTCGTGGAACATGGCAGCTTAGGCGAAACGGCAATCAAATGAAATCAGCATCCGCAGTGAATAAACGTTTGAGGTTAAAGGCTAAAATGGTGGCGACAGCAACAGCATTCGAGTTGCGAACAATTTGCCGAACACACACACACACACAAAAAAGAAATATTTGCATCACAGCTCTCAAAGTTGTGTATGAAAAGAGACGATGCCGAGAATTCAATCGAGGCTGTGTAAAGCGATTGCTTTGGCTTCAATGCAAGGATATTTCTTTATCTTATTACGATTATTTACTTTTCCCTTTTGAAAATGTTCATTTTTCCCTATTTGAATTTCCATTCCCGTGAAGATTGTGACAGTTGAATAAACGATTTAATCAAGAATCGTCACGATTTTTTTTTTTCGTTCATCTTTCTGCATTTTATAGCGCCAATAGAGATGGAATAATTTTATGCGACTGCTTGTGTAAATATATTTGTATTTTACATACATTAAAGGCTTGCAAATGCACCGTCGTCAAAGGGTGTTAAACTGCCGAAAGATAGTCAAACGAAGGGAGGCACATAGTGATGAGAGAACGATGGTGTTTAACATTTCAATGCGAGCAACTCCGGAGTCGTATGGCCAACCTTTTAGGGAGAGGCTGCAATAACGTAAGCCGCACGAGATGGAGAATAAGTATGAGGAAGTAGAAAAACACGGAAATAAAGGGCGAACCACAGAGAAGAAGGGAGAAGGAGAGAGGAAGGAAAAGAAGGCGAAAAAGAAGACTAAAAAATAGAAGGATGGAGAAAAGAGAACAAATAACAAAATCGATATCGGCCCGTACGCGGAAACCATCCAGCCGACTGTCCTATATTTTCCTTGACTTCTCTTTTTTTGTGTGTGCCATTTCTTCCGCTTCTGCAGGACCCGCTCGATTGCAACAATGGCATCCGTGGCGGCGCCAGGCTCAATGACGAACACCAGAGCCGAAGCGTGAGAAATATAATCATCATAGTAAAAAATGATGTGCTAGAACTACGTGATTAAGTAGAGAGATTTTTATGTCTTGAAAGACAAGTTGATGGAACTGCGGGACTAGAGAAATGGTTGGCGGAAACATCAAAATCGGCAAGCGTTCGCCATTTCTATGGAAATGAAATAAAACTTTGTTATTCAATTTAGAAAAAAAAGAGGTTTCCTTTTTCTACCGAAAATTCTATGTCGCTATTGTTTTCGATCAAATCGAAAGAAAAGGGGTGCAATTTTTATTTTTACGACGCCGGGAGAAATGAACGGCACTGTCGGTCTGTCGTCGTCCATCCGTTTCTGATGTGAAACGCATTCCGCATGACCGGCGTGAGTGCTGGTCGCCCTCCCTGTTTAGATCCCGTATACATGCGGGATATCGCTTCGAACGCATTGCGGTCTGTCTCTGGGTCATAAGAATACGCCACGTGTCTTCTAACCAGCTGTCTCCAACAACTCGGATACATGCATCGTGGATGTGCATCCTCGTTTCCAGCACAACAACACCGACCGCGAGTTTTAGTTCATTTAAATGTAATAGCTAGCAAATTTGCAGTGCTGTATACCAGATTTTCGAATGAGATTAGTTGGCCAAATAACATTCGGCCGCAATTTGGACAGCATCGCTATCGTAGCCTGGGGGCTATTAAGCGCAGAAATTTGTTTTCCTTGATCGCCATGCTCGGCATGAAGAATTGCGCTGGTCTTGTCTGGACTTTGACATGGAGAAAAGGCAAGAAAACCCATTGCAATTTTGCGTTCATTTTCGTTACTTAATGTCGCTTTGAAACTGTAGATATAGAGTATACATGGTGTTCTTTCTATAACTTCTATTCTTACGTCACAGATAAATTTCCCTGTTTATCTCGTGTTCCAAACAATTTGCAACCCCAATAACTGTACGTCTAATGGCGTCTAGGGGTTTCCTGGAATTATTTCCTCGAATCCAATCTTCTGCTTACAGACATTCCGTATATATATTTCATCCAGTTACTCTCTTTCTTCTCCGTTTGACAATAGTGCATCACGAAACGCAGGGATATCACGATTCTCTACGTTAACCTCTTTCGCTGGCGGTCAAGTCAACAGGCTAACTGTTCACGTCTTCAAATTCATACTTCACTTGGAAACAATACTTAATAAAATCATAATAATAATAATAGGTCATTGTGCTGAAATAAATCAATACTGGTCGCCTAGTCAGTATATGCAAGATGCCGGAAGCCAAGCTGGAACGCGTGTTATTCAGGGGATGCGTCACGAAGACTGACACGTCGACCGGGAATGAGATTGATGCAAAAGTTAGAGGTATTCAAAGAATGTGCAAAAGGTGAAGGCAAAACTTGTTTTCAATTCTTCTCTAATTTCCTCTATTTACTGGGCGGACGCACTGGATGCGTAACCAAATGATTCAACCGCCGTTTTCAGCGGAACGTTTACTGTATGTATACGAACCCATCGCACATATTCAGCAAGAATGGTAGTGGAAATTTAAAAAAAAAGAATAAACAATAATAATATTTTCATCGTTTGTAGAAGTGCTTTTTCCTCATCGCCATTGTTTTCAAATAAAGTTCATCGTTGATGCGTTACGAGAAACGCTCGTGCAATCTTCATGAAACTCCCGATTTTTTAAAGGCATACGGACCTTCCAGGCAGTTATTAATCATTACCCCCCCCCCTTTTTTTTTATGGTGGAAGGAGATGATGACTTAGAATTAATTCATGTACATCTTAATTTACTATTTAAATGAGAGTGTTGACCTTAAGCGCGTAAATATAAAATGTGATGTGCGTGTAGGTCTAATGGTCTACGTATACTTTCTTCTTCCATTACATTCTTTTTTCAGCTCATTGTCCACAAGTTCTCTGAGTTGACCTTCTCGTTCTGAATATAGTATCTCATTTGGTTTGGATTCGTTTTTTTTGTTGTTGTCGTTTACCTTTTGTTTTGTTTTGTTTTTTCTTTCCGGCTGTTGAAATCCCACTGGAACGCGTGGGAGGCAAGCAGTATATATACCCAAACAACGTCAACAAATAAGGGCAGATCGCGTGGGTGTGCGTCCACATATGTAGAGAGCTGATTTTTTTTCTCTTTTTTAGCCAAGCTTTTTAATACCCCATTTCACGTGGAAAACCAAGTGTATACAGAGAGCTAGGGCGTCGAATAAAGCATCTCCGACGCGCGCACATCAAATGCTTTTGGCTCTCTGTTTCCTTGCACATCATAACCACACGGAAAAGAAAAAAAGAAAAACGGAAAGAGGACACGCCTGGCACGTCGAAGGTCAAATCTTGAACAATCCCATCTATACAGTTGCTCCACTATAGGTTTGGCGTAGAGGTACAAAGATTATCGACTGGGCCGCTGCGCATTCATGGGCCTCGCTATTATACTTTGTCTTGCTTATATAGGATCTCGCTTTTTTCTTGAACACCCATGTTGCTCTGCTTTTCCATTCGTTCTGAGACTTTACCGTAAGGCCAACCCACTCTATAATATATATGACACATAACCTCTGTTATTTTCCACGTGATTACGGTTCCCGTTCTCTCGCTATATATTACCTTTTTCCAGATTACCGCCCCCTTTTTCCCCTTCATTGCTAATACTCGTTGCGTTTAGGTTTAAACGCCTCCGTCTTTTTGGCAGAGTATATTCACAAGACTTTAGCCCTTCGCTAACGAAGGCTATAACTTTTTCCAAAATAAAAGGGGGCGTTAGCCAAATGCGAAAAGTCAAGTGAAAACGAACCTCGCACGCCAAACTCTAAAACAGCGTCAACGAATATAAAAATCACGTCAACGTAACATCGATCTGTTGCTCAACGCGTTTATTTCAGATCCCCATCTTTTAACATGGCGATGTGCATCATCTGTAAGGATTGCATACCCACAAGGTATTAAGAACTGTCGAGCCGTATATAGGGGAAATAAAAAAGAGGCTTGAAAGCTAGATGGTAATAGGATTGATGTAGTAGACCATAAGGACATTCATGTTTCCTTTTTTTCCCCATCTGCAATGCAAACGTCTACATTTTAAAAAATGCCTTTCACGAGCGGATTTGATAGCCAGGCTAAAACTCGGCATTCACGACAAGCGAATGCAGCGTCTTGTGAATGCTGTCAGCCCGATGCATGTCTTTGTCTTTAAATTATTATTATTTGATTAGATTTCGTAGAAAATAAATAGCAACGAAAGTGTATGTTATGCAAGTTCTGGCTACTCTTCCCGAAATTAATGAGCTATAGTTTCTACACAACAGTTGCGCAGCAGCAGGAACGCACTCCCTTCTAATGAACCATCGAATATTCATATAGGTCGTCAGTTGCTGGAGGAAAGTTACATATTGCTCTTCTTGTGAGCGTTACATATTTCGAGTTCTGCAAGACAAGACGAAATTCATCAGCGACGCGATAAAGTCATAATAATAAAGTAGTTTTCACTGTCTATCGTCTTTTCTCGGATGAAATGGGCTATTAAGTTACATGAAAAAGGCGAACTGAGACTGCGGTATATGCATAGAGGGAAATGAGAGAGAAGTGCGTTAAACGATTCTAATTAAATATTGAATGTTTGTTTTATTTTGCGGGTGACGGGCCGTGATGATGAGTGGGCGGGAAGTAACAAGTTTTTGGCACCTAAACAGAATTTTTTTTTGTTTCTGTACGGATGCAACGGTCGAGAAAAACAGAAAAGTTGCCAAATCGATCCAGTTGGTTAATCCAGCAGCGCAACGTGTACGCCGTTAGCTGACTTGCTCACTACTCTTAGAGATTGATGCTATATTTCGCTTGGAGGAAAAAGAAGAAGAAAATCTGAAGTGATCGATTGGGCAAAGAATAACTAAATATAGTATGTATTTAAAAAAAGGGAAAAACAAGAAAAAGAGCTCACGTAATCCATGACGACAGGGCTAGCCAGTATTTACTAGTAGTCGAGCACTGTACCATCAGAGGCACGGCTGTCAAAGATATCAGTCAACGAAGCAACAGACTACCATCGAAACTCAATTTGCTGAACTGCTTTCGCATATCGAGAGATAAAAGAGCGAGTTTTATCCGTTGTAAGAAATAGCTAGTCGTTTCGCTTTTTAATAGAAACTCGCCAAAATTAAGCTGCAATCGCAGAAATGGATATTTTTCTATCCATTTCCATTCGAGCGCATATCAATTTCGAAGCTTATTTAAGATGATGCGATAAATAGTTATAGAAGACGGAGATACCTCCATCGTGACTTGATTGCCTTTTATGTCTGAGTGAAAAGTCAATGAGACCGAAAAAGGTACTGGAACAAGACGTTTATATAGAGGCCGTGGGTTAATGCGATCATCTCGAATAATAATTGAAAGTGCAGAAACTATTTGGATCTTTTAGACGCGCATCAGATAATAGATCATGAATCATGTGTAGACGTTGCCATGGAGACGATGGCGCATCAGTTTCAGCTGTCTAACAGCTCATATAGACTATGGAATTTGACCTGACATCATTTCAATCGATGATCTTGGATCGTTAACGTTCTTTATTGACCAGTAGGCATCGATGTTGGCTTGTACATTATTTGAATTTCCTCCATCCTCAATCTCGTTCCTGGAGAGGGTCGCTAAAGGATATAACGTTATATATACCATTTCATAAATTGCAAGTTCTTTAACAGAGGACGAAATACGTTCTTACGACAGCATCCATAAGCCATGGTCTTATGAATTTCCTTGTTTATTTTTACGACTGTAATACGCGTGCATTGCATTACGCTTTAGCTGTATAAATTCTATATACACATCGCAGCCCGTCGTAAAGATTCAACCGTCTTGATATCAACATTTTTGGATGACGTTCGAAGCTGATGAAATAGGCAATTCGAAAAATAAAAAGATCGGATGCATCGCATAAAAATCTGTGTATTTTTCGCTGTCCTTTTCCTCCCCTTAACATGAGATGCATTTGAAGTCAGTAAAAAAGAAACATGAGAATATGGAATCAAATAGTATCGCAATATGTCCGCTTCTCCAAATGTTGGAAACTCATGTGCAATACACTGTGTGTCGTCATGATGTATATCATTTTACACTGCCAAGTGGCTCGCATTGTGATCGGAGAACAGCCCGGAATTCAATTCATGAACGCGGCCGCTATCAAAGCACTGCCATTGGCTTCGTTTCCAGCATTTAAAACAAAATGCAGCTCTTTTTGGTTGTTTCAAGACTAGACATGCATGGCCAGATGAAGGGCAAAATTTGCTGATCAGTTATTCGATATCCTTCTTGTTATTTTAACGAGCAACACGACACATATAGCGATGTGTTCAGCTATTATATCAGTTATGTTGCGCATACCAGGCTATGCATTCCCCCCCAATTTTTTTTGCAATTCAGCCGAAAAATTGTATATGGGACTATAAGAAGTTGACGGCCTATAAACTTTTTTTTTTCCTCATGACTCATCGCTTTTTATTTTATTTTATTTCGTAGACCTAGCAGTAGCAAGGAATTGGCTGTGATGGAAACCATAGATTTTCTACTGCTGATGTTGCCGAGGATAAACGGGCAGGAAGAAAATGGGCAGGAAAAAGAAAATGGCCGCTTTGGCTGGGACGGTTTGTTTTCGTGTGCCAACGGAGACGCTGCCGTGACAAACGGGGGCAACGGTTACCATCAACTCAAAAGAGTGGGTTGGTGCATGAAAAAAAGGAGGACACAGACGTCGAAGACGCTGTTCAAATTCTGAATATCATTAGGCAAAGATATGCGTCCCCGTTTTTTTCGTTGGCTCGGTTTTCATCCGCCCAATGTCTGCTAGTATATGGTGACCAGCCATATAGGTATATAGTATATCTCAAGCGAAAACAACGTAGTCTACATATACTCCCTATACGTATAGCACAAGACGAATACGCAATCAATTCAAATCTCCCGGCGACGTCACCTACAATGTAAACCCCCCCGTTCACGCTGCTGGATAGAACGGCGGCCTGTCTCGTTTCTCCAACACATCGCAAGAGCTCCTGTTGAAATATCGATCAATGATGGGGGAAACACACACACACGAGGGAAAGCAAAAAAGAAATAAGAAGGATCATTTATATTGGCAGCGACGATATATCCTGCGTCTTCCGACAGCGCGAAAGCCTTTTTCTCCCCTCATTCTTGAACAAGTCTAGCAGCCTAGCTCTCTCACGTTCGCTTCACTCTCGATTTCTACGAAATTTTTCGTCTCAGGAAGAGACTTGGGCCAGTGATATACGTCGTTCTGTTGCCTGGAGCTCGTTGGCAGCCGCCTATGGCGGAAAACGCGAGCAGATACGCCAGTCAACAACCAATCTCCGAGATGAGGTAGTTTCGATCGATTAGTTGTGCGTATCTCTCTAAACGTGTACCATATACCTACATATATACACACGTATATAATACACGCTATAGCTAACAAACCGCGGGGGATGTCAGGGGGGTTTCATTTAGGGAAGGAGTTTGTTTATACACCGCCAGTAACGTGAAAGGCAAGAAAGAACAAACGCATCAGCAGAAAATGGGTTCAGTTAATGACGAGGAGGAAATGATAATTCTTTCTTTGTCTCTTTTTGCATTGACATTTGTTTATTTTGCGGTTGATTGTGACATGTTCAACATAATATAGTGATCCTTGTATTGACTTTGGAGTCCATTTTTCAACGGGACAAAGACTATCGCCAGCTGTGGACAAGTTCGTTTATAGATGGGCAGCTGACAAACTAATTATCTTTCGATTTGGATGGTGTGACAATTCGATTGTCTCTCGATTGTCGTGTTCTGACGAGGCGGAATTCGTGTATGGACAGCTGCACGACATATCGCGTTCACTTTACTTCTAATAAAATTACCATATATCTTTGCACGTGAGACGTGTCGTTCATCGACAGGACGTGATCCGCCTACCTGCGTTTCACCGTGGAGAACCGCAGGAGAAAGTCGTCAATTGATGTCAACGTTTTCCAATACATCATTTATCTACGAAAGTTTGGGGGAAAGAAAGGAAAAAACAAAAAACAAACTTGCACAACAAAACGTCTCGAATAACAGTAGGCAATCAACGAGTTTCGCTGAAAGCCCGTTGATTTTTCTCTTGTTTATATTTGTTTCTTTTTTAAATGTTCAGCGTCTATTTAATCAAACCTTTCATTCAATCATTTTTCTTTTTCTTTTTGTACATCTCATATTCAAAGTCTGATTGGCCAAAGGTAAAACGAAAGTAAATCAGCTGTTAGATCTCAAAATTCGAGACACAGCAACTTGGATTCTGCATCATCAGATTTGGAGCAGTTCATGATGGATCATTGACTTATTTCCTAATAAAACGAACATAAACAAGCGCGAAAGTAATTCGTCAACAGGCAGGTTAATAGTGAACGTCAGACTATTACTTGTATAACGCATATATATAGGCCTATATACCCAGCATCACAACTTTATGGGTTGATTATTACTCGTGACTTTTGGAGACGACCCAGAAGGAAAAATCGCGTTTTGTTTTCTTCCGGTGATCTCGTGATTCCTTCCGGTCATAAATTGGCCTTTTTTGAAGATGTCTGAGTTGAAGAAGCGGAATCCATGATGCCTCTTTTAGTGTCTCGATTCTGATCTTTCCATTCTCCTTCTTCTAATATTTATTGACATGCACTGACGTCTGACTTGAATGACTGTGTATCGCGGGACAATAAACGCAAGAAGCTTTGCGACCTTTTCTATATTTGACTTCTGCAAACGATCCGCTTCAGTTTCTTTCTTAAACATATTCCTACAAAAATGGTATACAATATACGGAAACCAGTGAATTGTACTGCCGTTTATATATATATAGGAACAGTTGACACATGCAACGACCGGTTCTTGTTGTATTCGAAGCAGTTCGCCCACTTTCAGTGGCTCTCGAGTCTCGATTTCATTCGTTGATAGTAGCCTAATCCTCCTTTATTCGAATATTCTTCTTTTTTTTCCTCCCAACTTGGATGTACAATCATTTTCACCGGTGAGTTAGACAAATTGCATTAGATCATATCGCTCAACGTCATGATTAAGTCGATTTCCAACGTATATACTTTATCAATTGCATTTTTTAGCGTGACGTGCTATACATATACGTGGGCGAGAATCAAAGTTCTAGATTCCTAAGAAATATTTGATTAACTTTTCTCAGTTCTATTTCGATTTGTTGTTCTTTTGTAAACATGGCTGGATAAATAATTTTCATCCGATGGGTGGGGGGGGGAAGCGACAGGAAAATGCTTACAACATGCGGAGAAACTATCAAGACTCATTAAAATGTATTTAACATCAGAGAATAATTCATTTTTAATGAGAGACTTGTTGCAAAGCTTTTCGGGGATAAAGAGATTTATATGGCCTCCCACTGGGGCAACAGGCAGCGTATACCAGTTATTTGTAGGGTCTTCCGTATCGCCTATAGAAAACGAACCCTCCTTATATGTTCTGTCGAATCGACATATAAAAGGAAGTTTCGTAATAACCCAGTCCGTATGACAAATAAAACCCATTGACAAGAAAAGACACGGTGATGACAAAGAGATCAAGAGTTGCACATACTACTGCAAAAAGAAAACAAAGAAGAAGAAAAACATGTTGTATGTTGATCTAGGATTATTTAGGGAAGAAATGGTGGAAAAAAAGGGGACAGTTGACACTGCGTCAAAAAAGTTTGGATTGTTTTGTAGTCTAATGACAGCTGATGAGGTGAAGAAGACTGATGTATAGATGTCTATTTTTGTAGCCCTCGCTTTGCATTAGTGTTTCTGGTTTACAAGCGTATATAGCAGTTTAACAGATGAAGTTTGAATCGTTTTCACTCCCCAACGGTGAGCGATCGATAACAACGAATGAAACAAAAGTGTTACGCGCACGTCGCAGCCTAAATTGTATATAACAAAGAGAAAGGGAGGAATCGCAGAGAGTGTTTGTTGGTTATTAATGACTAATAACTGTTTCCCATCTGAATTCTGTTGATTAAAAAGACGCGATTAATCAACGTGTCAAATCATCGCCGTTCATTAATCGAATGCTACCACACCAAGAGCTGGTTCTCTTATTGTTTTGTTTTTTTTCGCTTCAAAGTTTCTTTGATATATCTCAAGCGTGTTTTTATTCGCACGATTTTCGATTGATTTCTGTATAAATGGCGACTGCACGAGAAGACGACGACGACGTAAGATAGTCCCCACCCTCGCTAATTGGAAGCTCATATTCTCTGATCACCGTCACCCTTTCTCGTACTTTAGTAGATGAGCAAAGGATAAAACAACAATCTCTGTCTTGAATTCTCTCGCTGCCAAACGTTGTTACTATAGACGAGCACAGTAGCGAAGTAACTCGAGTTCGCAACAAAGCCTCGTTACCATCACTACAGAAAATCAACAGAGCATGAGGTGGAAATTAGAGCACAACGTCAGGTCTTTGAAGATCTTTGTTCTCGTTAGATTTCAACTTTCTGTGTCAACAATAGCTGATTTTTTTTTTCGTTCCCCTTTTCGAAAGGCTATCAGCAATCTCGATTGACTAACACTTGTTAACACCCTCCCAGAGGAAGCAGAAAGAAAAGCAGATAGAAGCCAGTAGGTGGTTATAAATAGAATGAAGAAAAAATGAGTGAGCAACTTGACTGCCTTTGTTGAGTAACAGCTAAGGATGTCCTTTAAAAACAAACTCCTACATTTGCTCCCGCAGAAATCTAAGCAAAAAGAAAAGAAGTCTAATGCCAAGTCATTTCATACGTTACACCCACATACACTGCAAAAGGGCTGTAACTGACTTGCCAATGCTTAACTCCCAGTCTTATATCTCGTTCTGTCAGCTTGCGACGTAGGCAATGACCGAGAATGTCTCGTACATCACCGAAGAGCTTTCAGATTGGTATGGTCTTCCACTACATCGACGTGTGGCTATAATCTTTGATAACGGGACCAGCTTTTCTGAGACGCCTTAAAAATGGCTACCTGCTGGAACGATTATAGCGCTAGTAATGGATTATGTTTACAGAGATATTATAATGCTAAGGTCTTTATAAAAAAACGTTTTAATCACTGGATGACGCTAATGACCTTTGCTGCGATGGCAAATCTTTGATTAACACGAGCACCGTCCGCCCAACGACATTGGGGAGACCACGGGAGCCATCGAGAGGATCGCCTCATTTACGTCATCAAGTTCGAGAAGGCGGTTTGGCGTAAAGCAAATAATATCGTATGCCATATTGGCATTTCCCACGCAAAGGTTGAAGAGTGTGCACGTGCTTCATATCTAGCAGCTTTTTTGCGCTTTTTCCATTAGACTCAAACGGCACGGGGCAACAACCCACGTCAATGAGCCAGCGCTAATGTTATGCGTACTGTGTGACGGACGACAGAAGGGACTTTTCAATGTGTCAAGAAAAAGAATAAAATGAAATATCAAGTATATAGATACGTATAAAGGGAGAAAAAGGCCTATTTCTGATGGTCGCTATAACAGCAGATAATTGCGCAAGAGAGAATAGAGTTTCTCAGGGGTTAGTTTCACAATTGCGGATGCTCTGTTGAGTGATACTTGTACCACTATAATCAAAAAGTATTTTTTTTTTAAAGGGGAGAGGGAGGAGAGGGAAGAGAAGAAAGAACCAGCTCCGGAAAAGTGTTGAAAACATGAAATTGGAACGAATTCGGATGCCGTATTTTCATCTCCTTTGCTGCCCTCTGCTGATTTCCAGTGGAATACCATACACGCCAACGACCTGGACAAAAAAAAATAAAGAAATGCTTAGCCAACTGTAAGCAGATCTAAGTTAATCAAGCGTTATAGCGCATAGTCAGGACTTTTTATTTCTTCCCTTCGCCTTCTGCTTGGTGTCACTTTTCTAAGAGACTCGGTTGCCTTGTTTCCTTCTCTCGTTTCCATGGTTATTTGGTCCTAATCGTTTTTCTTTTTTCTTAAGGGACCAGGGAAGAGAGAGAGAGAAAGGCTATACGTGTTCGTATTCGTATACCGTTGTGTATACTGCTTTGCTGGTCAGTGGCTGTTAGGAGAGGTCACCAATTGAACAACATGTTCCGGGCGACGGTGCTCCCATCCGTAATGATGTGTCCTGCCTTAAACCCATATAGGGACCGACAGCAACGATCTGAGTTGGCTGCGGAATAATTGCATAGCAGGGAGTATATATAACGGCCCGAATCAAGCAAAAAGGAAGAACGACGAACAACGATTACAAAGTTTAGCCATTAACGGTTATTTGATCTTTGCGGCCCGATAGACTTGTGCTGACCAACGGCAAAACAAAAGATCATTCCATTTGTTAGTGTCTTATACTATTTCAGTATACGAATGACACTTAGTTCTGTGACGTGAATGATTTGATAACAGAAAAATGTTGAGGGACACCATTAAATTGAACATATATGCAAAGAGGTATAGCCTACTTAGAGCTAATGTGTTTAGATGTTGCAATCAAAAGGAGCTATATCAAAACAAATGTGATTCTATTGATGTTAAAGAAAGTGGAAACCTTGGTAAAGAGGTTTTTGGGACGATAGCCCTACACAGAGGCGTCGTTTCTTGTGTGTCACAGAAAGAGCTATTGTCAAGCTACAGATGTATTCCTATCACTCTTTTACAATAAGCTGCATATTCGAGACGATAGTGCAGTACGAAGCAAAAAGGCGAAAGTAGAAAAATAAAAAAGCCCCAGAGCACTGATGAATAAAAGATGTGGCCTTTTTTTTTTTATTATTTAGACGTTCTCTAGATCGAAAATGGAGTCTACCTTCTAAAAAACTGCTCATAAAAAACGGAGACAACGAGATTGGTGGCCTTATATAAAGCTTGAACTTCACTTCGCTTGAACTGTGTAGATATGCGCTTGGTAAACTTTTGAACGACAGATATGGCCACCATTGTGCTCAGTGAATAAAATAAAAAAGAAAAAAGAAAAGTGAACTTTGTCCTCATGCATTGCACATGCTATATAGCTACGGGGCTGTGTCTTTCCATTCCGGTTAGCAAAGAAGTGCTATTGTGTATTTATATTGCTCTCTGTCTCTTTCTCTATTGTCTCATACAAGCTACATACGCTCTACTATAGCCAGCGTCTTCATTGCAGCCTCGACAAAATGAATGGATTACTCCGTCCCTCCAACCCTGTTGCTTTCTGTCGCTCAGGCTCACTCTGAAATATTTTTTCTTCTTCTTCTAAGAAGCTTAATACAGCTATGCAAGTATGTGTGTATCATTTTATATTTCGAATTCAACGAGGATCGTGAAAATTGACTTTGTTTTTACGTGGGATTTTCATGCGGCGTTCAATTTTAGTCCTAAAAGATTATAGATCTGATCGAATTCCAAGTCGAAATTTTAAGCCCAACTATTTGATCGAAAAAAGTCGGGTTTAAAAAAATAAGCCCGACTTAAATTATTATTTTTTTAAATTAAAAAAAACCCCTAGATATAGCTATAAAAGTAAGTGATTTAGATTTAACGAGAATCACGAAAATGAACTCCGTTTGAACGTGGAACTTGTAGTTTATGAGTTATTCCATAGTTGAAAGTGATTGCGCCCAAAATCAATACAGCTGCAACTAGACTAATATGAGCTTTCTAAATAGAACGATGAAGTATCAATTTGAAAATAAAGAGCCATAATAAACGACAGGGATGTTAAGAACCGTTGCGAACGTTTGCGATTCGGATGCTAAAAAGAAATTGTAATGCAACACCATGATAGTTCATCACTAATCCAAATATCGATAACATTTACGGACTCGGGATGTATATGGACTGCCTCAAGCGAGGTGGAATCGATGTCGTCTATAGTGCCTTTCAAGATGAGATTGGTTGAGTTTTATGCGTATAGAAGGAAACCGCCGTCAGCGTTCGATGAATATGTCTTCACGGCCATTTTTCAAAGCGCTATTTTTCCTTTGACCGCCGTGTTTTTTCTTTTCTTTTACCTTTTGATTGCATTCGCAATCGAAGCGACGTCGCATGAAAGAAAATTTCCCTCCATGTACGTCGGAGGATGAAATATATATTTCCTTATTTGATTGGCTGATTCAATTGAACGAGATACACAGCCACACAAATACCACTCATGTATTCTATAACAGAAAGAAAAGAGGGAAAAGGAATCTAAGATCGAATTATTGGACGTCGATTCACTCCATAAAATTTGCTCTTATTCTCCTGTTTTTTTTGGTTGTGTTTCTTTTTCTTTTGTCCTCCAGAACGAGCCCCAACGTCAATTAAGTAGTAGACCTATGATGAAAGATGAAAGGAAATAGAGTGTCGTGCCGTGCTTAAAGTGAATCAATTGTTACGTTCGTAGAATGGGGAGCAAAGACGCTAAATTGTTAAAAAACTAAAAGAAGAGAACGAAGTAAAAAAGACGTCATCTTCACGTCCTGTTTTTCCTTTCGTGTTTCATTGCTGATGAATTCCGCTATCGCCGAAATTTATAAGTTGATTAAATTCTCTGTATTCAAAATTTAATGGAAGGAAATTTCAATCACTTGTCGCGTGAAAGAGGATGAAATAGAACGACCCATCGAAAAAAAAAAGCGTTAGAGCTTCTACAGTATCTTAATTCGCCCCCACTTCCCATCTCCAGGAAACTGCAATAGATACGCTAATAAAAAAAAGGGACGAACGTGATCGTTCTGTGGCACAACCAATCACGATCTCATCTTGTCATTTCCTCGTGTCGCAGGGAGGGGGGGCTCATGACTGGCAAAATCGCTTTGTTTGTGTGTGTGTATATATATATATCTATACACAAACAAGCGCTCGAAATAGGATCGGAAAGCGTCGAAAACACAGCGGCAAACGAGCTGCCAATCCTGTCGCCTTTTCACCATAACCATCCACTCAAACCTATACGGGAGGGGGATGTCGTGAAAGAGCAGCGCATGAAGCGGTAGACTATTAAAGCAGGTGGGGAAAAAAAACAACACGTGCATGCGTGTTGGGGACCTGCTTGGTTTTATTGATTAGTTAGAACACACTCGTGTGAATTAAAGCGCTGCATAAATCATTTCACTGCACTTCCAAACAGATAAATTTTCGCTATATAGCAGGAAGCAAAAAAGAATGCCCGAGTACACATTTCCATGAAGATTATCAGGAAGTCTGAATGTGACATCAATACAAATACAAATAAATATTGCGCTGCTTTTAATGGTGTCTTTGAAGTCTAAAAAAATTCAAATTCGGTTTTTCTCGATTTTTTTTTTACGTGATTCTTGAAACTGATGATGTGTATCTATGCCAATCTGACCCCCTCAGATCCGGTGTAAAGCAAAACTCACGCGCATCCGCAACGCATCCTCCAGCGACCCACTCTTTTCTGAAGGCATATAGGCACACGTCAATAGATTCAAAACCACTTGGCTGGATTTTCGCAGAAAACGCCAAGATTCCACGACGATCTCTTCGTGCCGGTCATTTGTTTGTTTATGTAGATTATGTGGTGATGGTCCCGGGTGAACGTTGTGGTGAAATCCAGCAAATCCACACGGCCAGCGCGAAATCTGGTTTTCAACAATGTGCCCTGTGTTAGAATATTATGAAAGCATGTAAACAGAGCAAGAGGCGTGTGAAACGCAGATGACGAGACGGAAGAAATCAGGGAAATCGATTTCGTCTGCAAACGGAAGTGGTTAATAAACCGACGAATCTATGCAAAAGAAAAAAAAAAAAAGGAAAAAGCTTTTGTATTATTGAATTGCCAGCGGATGTTTGACATCGTTTGAACCTGTTCCGACTCCAAACAGTTTATCTTTTTATTTTTGCACTTTATCGCCATAGAGAGTAAAAATAACGAAGAAAAGACGGACGAAAAGTATACATAGAAAACTAAAACGAACTCTGTTGCATATTCCCAGGATTTATTTATAGAAGCGCAGCAGCTTGCGAGACGCCTACGCACGGATTCGACTGCTGTAACATGTGCCTATATATCTTCCTAGTGGCTATATGTCGGCCAAAATGCAATGTCGATGTAAGGTAGCGTGAAAAAAAAAAAGAGACAGCGAGAAACTAAGAAAATCCGAATCTAAATAAACGAAAAAAGAACCCCCCAAAAAAAAAAAAATGAAAGAGATGTTATATACCAAAGAGGTTATACCACGTACGTATATCGACCGTATAAGGCGAAAAATTGTGTAGTCTACAAAAGAAAAGTTTCCTGCCACTTCTGCCTTGCTCCTCATCCGCTTCGCAACTAAACCGAGGCCGGAAAAAAAAGAATGACATAAGGAAATAAGAGGAAACATTCCCATTTCTTCTTATATATACTATATGTACTTCTCCGACATTCTGCGTGTTCCGTGTGGTAGTTTAACAGTACAGCCGCGTGTATAGTGGAAGTTGTCGCTGGGCAGCAATCGCGTCCGTGTGGACCCGTATTTTAAAGGACTATAGTATATGCAGCTGGTAGCACAATTGGACGGCCATATTTGTCGCGGTAGTCCGTGACAACCGACGCTATATCCCTCGGAATATCTTTTTTTTTTTAAGTAGTCCCAGTTGCAAATGGGCGCAAAATGGGAAAACGGATAACATGCATCTGTAATACACACATAGCCGTTATTACGTATATGAACTTTGGTGTTACGCTGCCCAGATTGGATCGATTTCAGTGCTGGACAACATTGAATTCATGTCTCGTGTGTGGCGGAATGAAAGAGCACGTCAACTCGATAGGTAGTTGTCATGAATGAGCGTCCATTAGTTCTAAAAAAGATGCTAGCGGAAGGAAGGTGGGCGGTTGACTCGATGGTACGACAGTATGAAAGAGAAAAAAAAAACTCGGTTAGATCTGAAAGCGAGTCATTTCGCACTGATGACACGACCAGGAAATAGAAAATGTCACCATCAACAAACAAAAAAAAAGGACTAAATTCAGGGCGGAATAATCGAAGAGCAAGAAGCCCCGCAAAAAAGAAAAAGATATAAAGACTGTTCGAGGCAAAGACATCAAAATGTCAGAATCTTGCCGCATCATTCACCGCCCATCTTTCGCAAATATCTAGTATGTTGCTGGATTAATGTTACGAGCAAAAGATGTTTTCCCCTTCAGTTTCAGTTTTATCGGCCTTCAACTTTCTAGTCACGTTCTGTTTCACGGGAAAGAGTAGAAGGTTTAGCATACATGTTTCCATGATGTTATCTTCGATGTATGCTAATGTCTATACTGCGTCTAATACTATCCGATATGGAAACAATCGTGTATTATACGTCAGTCTCTCAGCTATATAGATCCAAGTAGGATAATAAGAAGAGACCAACCCTTGAGCCATCCATCGGTTTGGACATTTCCCTTGTTTTTCTTTACTAGCTCTTTTGCCATTGGACTGTTGGGTCTGTTCCATCATTCGACCGATTGTAATCGCATGGTCTCTGCGGGAAAATAAACAAAAAAGGCCAGTGTGCGTGGGAGGATATCAGCCGTCAGATGGAAAGCCGGGACAATTTCCTTCGGCTCCGAGTTGGTAAACACAAGAAAAGGAAGGCAAGACAGTGGAAAAGCGGCCAAGAGACTCGAATGACGACGAAAATAGACCAGAGAACAAAAATAGGGAAATAAAAAAAAATGGAAAGGCCAAAATAAAAAAATGATGAAGAGAAGGAAGAAAACAGAAGCAAAAAATTGTGAAAGATTGAGCGGTGAGAAAACCCTGTTTGGTAAAATTTCCATATCAGCTGGACATCCATTACTAGCTCCTATACCACTGCCATCCAATCAATGTTTATTTCAGGCCGGATGACACTCCCGAAATTTACTGACGTAAGGCAAAACGGCTGACATACGCGGAGAGTATTTTTTTGTTTGTTAAATATTACCTTCAGGAATAAAAAGAAGGAAGAAGACCCGAAACTTATTGGGAAATATTTTACGTCTAGCCACTTTGGCAGACGTGACTGCAACAATTTTGGCGTGATGTAATACCAAAAGAACGTTGTCACCAAGATCAATATTGTTGGTCAATGTCTCGACACTCTTGTGATGTCATAGGATACTGCAATGTGTCATTTCAAATTGGATGTTCTCGCTCGTGTTTGGATAGGTCTGCCCGGTTACACGCCGTGCTGTAACTGATTAAGGAAAAGTCTGTTAAAATTTGGACGTAACTCCTCCGCTAACAACTCCCGCCATGATGCATCCGTATGCACATGGAAAAGTTAACTGTTTGTCTATTTGCACTGCGAGTCGGCTTTGCTTTCTAACTTTTGCGGTGACGTCTAACGCTAATTTAGTTACTGCCGTGCATGACGGTGTTTGTTTTATTGACAACATTAAAGAGGACAATACATTGACATGGATTTAGAAGAAATAGCTCGACGAAAAACGTGTGAAGCAATTCCAAATGAAAAGAATAAGAGAAATGAATTGAAAATTATTTTTTGTACCTCCAAAAAAGGAGAGCTCATTTGCTGTAATATATGAGCCAACGATAGTGTCACTTCACCATCGCTTGCTGATGTTGTTCTTTTCTTTTTTCGTACAAGATTGTTCTTGAATAGCAGAGTTCCAAGTGCCATTGCCTCTTAGCAACAAAAGAACTAAAAAATAAGGAGAACACGGACTCTTTTCGATGACAAGTTAATGGCCAGTTAGCGAATGCAGCACCTGCGTTCGTGAAAAGTTAACTGGGCATTGTCGTCTGCCTTCGTGTCAACAAAAAGCTCACCCTTTTCGCCGTAAGCTGATTTAACTTGTGAAAGCTGGCAAAATCAATAACAAGGTCAACTGTATGCTGCATCCGATGAAACATATTTTTAACTGCCAGACAATTGAAAGAATAAAATGGCGGAGTCTAGCGAACATTTCGAAGGTAGATGAGAGTTTTTCATCAGATACGATTCAATGTTACGCAATTCCTTTTCTATGTGAAAAAACGGTCGTCATGTTGTTTTGATGTCTAACTATTTTCGCTTCATAGTTTATCATGCCCCATCGAGAGAGAGAGAAAAAAATCAGCTGTAATAGATAATAGTTTGAAGCTCCCTATCAATAATGGTGCGACACGGAATGGTGTCACTATACATGCCGAACAGAGACTGATGACAGCGAAAAGGTGGAGATACAGAAAGGGATGAGGGCTAGAACGGCTTGGCTGAGAACATCATTTCAATCGATATCACAGGCTGAGACAAAAACATGGACGAAGAAAAAAATAGGGGGGGGGGGAAGGAAGAATAACGGAGACAGACCTTTTGCCCTATATTAAATTCGGGAGTTGAGATAGCCTACAAACACTTCTTAGGCATTACAGGAGAAGGATAAATGAAAATATGCGGATATGTAAAAAAAAAAAATATTCGAGAAGAGAAAAGACACACAACGTTCCAGACTATATATAGAGAGACACTGGGTGATAAAAACTTGAGAAGGAGGAAGAAAAAAAAAATGAGTCAAGTTAAGAGGAGGAGAACGAGAGAGAGAGAGCGTGTGAAAGAGCGCACGGCGTCCTGCAATGTCCCTTAGCAGTTCTCCTGCTCGGGTGTTCATTCTTTTTCGGTCGAATCGCTTTGGCTCCTAGAAAGTACGGGGATAAAAAAAAAAAAGAAGAAGAAGAAGAAGAAAAGAACATGAGAGAAAAAACAAACTCGAGAATCAATATTTGGACAAGAGCCTGTGTGTTGCTGCTGTTGGCCGCCATCAGATGAAAATGCGAAGCAAGACACACAATTATTTACAGTATAGACACGACGGAGGTAGAGTGTATAGTCTATAAAGCGAATAGAAGAGAAGAGATCTGGGAATAAGAAGACTTTGCCACCGGAATTCCCCCCCTTTTTTTTGTTCTTCTCTCACCTCGTTGAGATCAAGAGTAGAAAACGAGAACGAAAGGACTAATAAAATCTAACCGACCGAAAAAAAAATTCGTTTTTTTTTGCGACCTTCGTTCGTCTTTTTATGGCATACAAACTTAATGTTCCAGATAGTATTTTTATTTGCAATGATGCAACCTAAAAAACATGGTCTAGTAGAGGCTTAAAGCATGTCCCAGTATTTGTTTTATGGTCCACTTTTCTGTTTTGATTTGACATCGACCTTGTCATAGGCCTGTCCGCGTTATTCAGATAGGCAAAGGACCATTTCCAGCTTATTTCCCATGTGGTCACCGTCCGCCTGACGACCGTCTTTCCGCTGACGAGCAGAATCAAGGAGCAGCTGACGACGGCATGCATTCGTCCTCGACCCAGTTTAGTCGATCATTTTCGTCCACTCGACAATTTAGGCCTAGATACGTGGCTCCGGCAGCCATGTTATCTAATACACAGTGGGAAACACTTGAATCCCAGGCCAGTGGTACAAGAAAGTCTTCCCCAATTTCCTTTTTCTGCGATCTTCGTATCTTTGATGTGCAGACGTCGCTTCAATGATTTGCTTTCGACGAATTAGACTGGGACAAGGCTCAAGCTTCGTCGCTGATATAGAATAGGCATTCATTCAAGCGCGAATAGAGCAAGCTAACAAAATCACAACCAACCTAACAAAGAAATTAAGAAAAAAGAAAGGGCTTCTAATTTGATCGGCAAGCTGTATAAGGAGGAAACTCAAAAAAGCGTTTCAAATGACTAAGATGTGACAAAATCAACTGATCACATTTTTCTTTGATTTAAATTTTTAAAATATTATGATTGAACACATCGACATATTCATTCCGCCTTCCCTGGGTCACATTTGCTTAGACGTAGATGGAGCGGAAGTGATCCAATAATGTCGTGTTAAGACTCCCTCGCCCCACTCTAACGGAGCCATTTGACCGATTCCCTCTAGTATCGTACATCCTTCACACCTTATGACCTTAACATAATATATTATCCCACTCTCCCCTCCGTCTTGTTATCTGTTGAAAGTTATCAGTATCAGCCGGCATCGTATAGCTGGTGTAAAGTTTTTTCTCGAGTACGGCGGATACGGTACTTGTTGTGGAGGGTGCCATACTACTCTTCAAGCTGCGCTTTCTCGCCATTGCCGTTACAGAAGAACAAACTCGTGCGTATACTACACGTTTTACTCAGAACAGCATCAGGCTGATTGTGTTTGCTATACCATAGATAGTAGGGCTGTTTGATTTCCGTGGAAAGAGAATGGGAGAAATGTAAAGGAAAACTTTGTGCCAAAAACAAAAGTGGTCCCTATATACCGGCGCCATGGGGTTTCTGCTAATATTTTACTGTTTTCGCATTGTCACGATTTCTGAAATGTGAGCCCCGGCAAGGTTTTTGCATATCGAATGCAAAATAAATGTGAATACATTTAATGAGAATGGAAAATGGACTTTTTCATGTAACAATTCACTGCGATTCAGATGTGCGAGATAAACAATAAGCAGTAACTAGCAGAGAAATAGCCTTGGAGTAGAGGCTTTTTGTTTTCTCTCTTTCATCACTTTCGCTGCGCTTTCTATTTAATCGTTTTATTCCACACTGAATCTAGAGCATTACCTCCAATCCCACGTCCGACAGAGATCTAATACCATCTAACACAAAGTCCTTGGAGCTTCAGCACTCGCTGATTAAGGGAATACTCTAACGATATTTGGTGAGTGCGTTGGTGTCGGTCCATTATTCTGATGACTTATGTGGGGTTTATTTTATGTTTTCAAAATTCGACCCGCTTACGTATTACATAACGTATTTCTGTAAGCTATAAGGTATGAGTCCGAATAGCTGTAATGAAAAACCAGGAGACAAGACTAAAAAAGCATATAGCTACTGCCCAAGACCTATACTGTTGTATGGCCCTACAAGCACTGCAGAGAATAAAAAGCAGGTCTATTATTGGTTGATGTCATCCGTTGCCATAAGCGTTTTTCTTATTTTCTCGACAGATTTCGAATAGGCCTACAGTCATCTTAATTAGGAAACGTGTCTAATCCTTACATTATGACGTTGGATTAATAGAGACGATGAGATACGCAAAGATAGGATCTATACGTATATAATCGAGTTGAAAATACCGTCTGGTATATTTCAATTTTTGGCAACGTGTCCCCGTTTGGCTTCCTATCCTCTTCTGTTAGGCTAAGTCGATATCACGGCGCGTCTGGCCTACAGGGCGCAGCCGTGAGAAAAGAAGAAAAACGTCGAGGCTCCACATTCAATCGGACGTAAATCCTAGAGAGGGATGCTGATCTTTTTAAACAAAGAATGAGAAAGAAGAAAGAGAGAAAAAAATTCATCAAAAAACAAAACAAACAAACAAAAAACACGTCGTTTTATCTTCTATAGGTGTGTTTCTGCTCAATCTTTGCAAAGCAATAGGCCGGAAGGTAGATCTATCTATATGTACAGCCGCATTGAAGTAAGAACAATAAAAATGGAAACGTAACTATATACTTATTCTGTATAGGTAAAATAAAAGCAGACCTAGTAGAAAAGCACAACATTGGCAATCCCAGCGAACGCTACACAAAATACGATCGAGTTGTTCTTAAGCCAAAATACCATCCGGGAAGTTCGGAGGGATCGTCATCAGCGGATGTTGTTTGGTCTATATAGCAAAGTCGGCGTGCCATTGAAGCAGAAAGGAAAAGTAAAATAAAATTGGCGGCCTCCTTTTTTTGAAGTACACGCCACTCTTTCCATCTCCCATCGAGAAGATGAGCCCCTCTTTCTTTAGCAGTTATAAATAAATGATGGGAGACGCCAGAAAAGGAGTGAAAAAGAGAGAGGATGAAGCAAACGAAGAAGGAATATAGTAAAGCTTCTACCCCACGGTGTGATTCCCCCCCAAAAATGATGTGCGAACCAATTGGATGTGGGGTTTATATGTCTTGATATCTTTTATATATCCACCTTTGGGAAATGAAAAACAGCTACTTGGTCAACATACACCCCATGAGAAAAGAGAAGAAAGAAAGATAGAAACAGACAACGAATTCCTTTTTTTGTATTTTATTTTATATTTAGGTGATCGCCTTTTTGTCTCATCTCTTGCGTTCCCGGTGCTCGGCAACGCTCCATTACTTGCTCAATAATAACTGTCTGTGAGACTCGTTGAAACTATTCTGTTTCCTAGAGAAGGAGTGAATGAAAGAAAAGAGATGAAAACATACTTGGACACAGACAGTGAGAAAGAGAGGGGAGCGAAGAGAAATCGAGCGCTTCACTGGCGCATAGAAACGGAGCTATAGCCAAGGATATATACCAGTCAGACTTATATCCTTTGCAATAATGGCTCTTTTGATAACTGTGTTTTTGTCACATCGCTGGTCTTACTTGACCGAGTTTCTCTATCCTATTGATTTCAGTTCGTTACCTGCCATTAATTGCATTTCATTGCTGGGTCGTTTGCACCAGACACACGATACAAACTAAGACCAGCAACTACAAAAGCGTACAAAAGAGACTCGGGCATTAATTGAAAAAGATGTAACGAATGGAAGTAAGAAACATGTAATCGGCTCGGTCTCAATTTAGCTGAGAAATGTACACATATACGAACCGATGCAATCCGATTAGAAGTAATCAATGAAACGAGAAATGGTCGCGTTTGAAATAGGTCTAATACAAAAAAAAAAAATCTCAATTATCTGTGTCACTAGTTTCAGATTACTGGAGATAACATTTAGCAGCAACCAGTCCTTTTCTGGTTGCCAAAACATGATGCTCTTCTGTTGCACTCTACAGTCGGCCACTTGTTCCTATAGCAACTTATTTGCCAGCTTTCCTCCATCTAAATATCTCTTGTTTCTGCATTGATGCTTTCCGCTTTTCTCTCCGCCCCGTGTATATATGTTGATCAATGCATCGTATGGAACTAATTTGCTGAACTCAGGGATGCTTGCTGTTGCTAGGAGGAAGGCAACGCTTCAAGTTGTAATGGAGATTGAGAGGAGTTGAGCTAGAAGACGGGCCGAGTGCTACAAAAGCTGCTGCTTCAAGCGAAGCCCGATCAGTTCGTAAACACATATCGGCTCATATACTCTTTGCTCTCTAATGCACCTGCTTCAATACATGCAAAAGAAGGAAGGAAAGAGGTTTACAGATCGGCCTTTTCCTATAATGCCCGGTCCAAATGGATCAAGGCAATTCAAACAGGTTGAGTGAAGTCTAACAGATGGGCCAGGGGACATATATGCACGTGTACAAACAGATAACCAGGGGTCATTGTTCATGTATTTGGGCGAGTGCGTGAGTAAAAACACAGGTGGTTTGCATTATGTGATTTAAGTTAGGCTTCACATTGTTTCGCATGTATTGTTGATATGTTGAGTGCACGAAAAATTAAGACGAGCTACATTGTGTAACACACAAAATCAGATAGTTTATTTTTTAGAACGTGAAATGTTTACTTTGTTAGTCTCGTTCTTTGAACGAACAGCGAAGTCGAAAACTGGCGCCATGTCTAAAATGCCATTAAAATGTAAAAAGATCACGAAAAGTGAATTTTCTTTTTTTCGATCTCCCTTTGCTACTTCCTTCTATTTTTTAAGCATACTTGAATTGGCTGTAGTGTAGCATGCACGAAAAAGAAGGGACAAATCGTCATTGCCTTGAGGAATTGACCCGAGAGGCTGTCGCTAGGAGCAGTCGGTGACATGGACAGGAAAGAACTTCCGCCTTTTTCTGGAGATAAGAAAAAGAGAGTTCTTTAGTCGTCAATAACGACGTAGAAAAGATGGCTCCAACGTGAAGAAAAGAATAGTTTCTTTTGGCTCATTCAAATTCGTTAAGCTGGGAGTGAAGTAGACGACGATATGGCAAAGCCAATTAACTTTGCCATTGATCAAGTCTATTATAAAGTTGGCATTCAGACGATGAGAAAGAAATAAGGACGAAGCTTCTTATCGCTCGTCAGTTGGTGTCGAATAGAATTAAAAGCTGCTGTTATGCCAACGGAAAGAAAGCAAATAAATCCGATTTTTTTATTCAGGAATTTCTGTGATGATTATATACAAAAGCGGGATGGACAGACAGCGTATAATAATCTTAAAGAATACTGATCCAATTTGTATTAGGTAAATTAGATACACGTACTCTTCGAAAGTGGACATGAATTGGAATATATTAATATTTGTCCCGAATTCAGCGTTTAATTTAGATCATAACGTGCAATTTTTAACGATTCCAATAGATCAATATTCGCATCCTACTTCAATTATTTCCTAAAAATTTAACTAAATATAGCAAAATATGGATGATTGTGGTTTCAAATTAAACGAGGATGACGAATATCGAATTTATATTGACCTAGCAACGATAGTTTTTGAGAAATAAAAATTCAAAGTTAATGCCCTAAAAAATGCACTTTAATCGCAATTTACTCAACAACCGCTCAGCGTATGGAAAAACTAATCATTTATTCAGAATCAGCGTTGAATTTTAATTATAATGTGTTATGTTTTATGGAATTCCAAGAGATAAAAATATTTACAGTTTTTGAAAAAAAAATAGAGGAATCCCCCGGGGAAGTCCCGGGCAAAATTTGCAACATTTTAGTTTTTTTTCTTAAAATTAACTTAATTACAGCAAACTATGCATGATTTGGGTTCCAAATCAAACGAGGATGAAGAAACCAAGCTTTATTTTAAGCTAGGATGCATGGTTTATGAGTTATTCAAATTAAAAGTAATTGGTCTAAAGAAAAGCGCTTTTGATTTCTATTATTTTCTTGAAATTAAGTTAATTATAGCAAACTATGCATGATTCAGATGCAAAATGAAGCGAGAATTGCAAAAATGTGCGTTATTTTGATCTAGGATACACAGTTCTTGATTAATTCTAATTAAACTTGATTGGCTTAAGAAAAAGCGCTTTTGATTACAATTATTTTCTTAAAATTAACTTAGTTATAGCAAAATATGCATGATTTAGGTGTAAAATAGAATATTAATTTTAAAAATGTGCCTTATTTTGATCTGGCACTCATAGTTTTGGAATTATTGAAATTAAGAATCATTGCACTTAGATAAGTTTCACTCTTATTTCAGTTATTTCCTTAAAATTTAACTAAATATAGCAAAATATGGATGATTGTGGTTCCAAATTAAACGAGGATGACGAATATCGAATTATTTTGACCTAGCAACGATAGTTTTCGAGTAATAAAAATTCAAAGTTAATGCCCTAAAAAATGCACTTTAATCGTAATTTACTCAACAACCGCTCAGCGGATGGAAAAACTAATCATTTATTCAGAATCAGCGTTAAATTTTAGTTATAATGGGTTATGTTTTATGGAATTCCAAGAGATATAAAAATTTGCAGTTTTTTACAAAAAATTAGGAGAATCCCCCGGGGAAGTCCCGGGCAAAATTTGCAACATTTTAGTTTTTTTCTTAAAATTAACTTAATTACAGCAAACTATGCATGATTTGGGTTCCAAATCAAACGAAGATGAAGAAACCAAGCTTTATTTTAAGCTGGGGTGCATGGTTTATGAGTTATTCAAATTAAAAGTAATTGGTCTAAAGAAAAGCGCTTTTGATTTCTATTATTTTCTTAAAATTAAGTTAATAATAGCAAACTATGCATGATTTAGATGAAAAATGAAGCGAGAATCGCAAAAATGTGCGTTTTTTTTATCTACGATACATAGTTCTTGAGTTATTCTAATTAAACTTGATTGGCTTTAAAAAAAGCGCTTTTGATTTCAATTATTTTCTTAAAATTAACTTAATTATAGCAAACTATGCATGATTTAGGTGTAAAATAGAATATTAATTACAAAAATGTGCATTATTTTGATCTGGCTCTCATAGTTTTGGAATTATTCAAATTAAGATTCATTGCGCTTAAATAAGTTTACTTCTTATTTCAGTTATTTCCTTAAAATTTAACTAAATATAGCAAACTATGCATGATTGTGGTTCCAAATTAAACGAGGATGACGAATATCGAATTTATTTTGACCTAGCAACGATAGTTTTCGAGTAATAAAAATTCAAAGTTAATGCCCTAAAAAATGCACTTTAATCGCAATTTACTCAACAACCGCTCAACGGATGGAAAAACTAATCATTTATTCGGAATCAGCGTTAAATTTGGGTTATAATGGGTTATATTTTATGGAATTCCAAGAGATGTAAAAATTTGCAGTTTTTGACAAAAAATTAGGGGAATCCCCCGGGGAAGTCCCGGGCAAAATTTGCAACATTTTAGTTTTTTTCTTAAAATTAACTTAATTACAGCAAACTATGCATGATTTGGGTTCCAAATCAAACGAGGATGAAGAAAACAAGCTTTATTTTAAGCTAGGGTGCAGTTTATGAGTTATTCAAATTAAAAGTGATTGACTTAACGAAAGTGCTTTTGATTTCGATTATTTTCGTTAAATTAAATTAATTGGAGCAGAACTATGCATGATTTTGGTTCAAAATAAAATTATATTTTACCGAAAAAAGAACAAAAAAAACTGACATTTTTTATTTTTTATTTTTTAAGTTCAAAAAATTTCATGGTACTGTGCCGTTAGTTTGGCTGTATTAGATTACTTTTTTCATGTTCTGTTAGTATGGCGGATGGCTGTCGTCACTATAAGTGGAGAATGCCTGGTTCAGGCAATAGTCGTATATGTGTTCAAGTGAAGTCTTTCTCTTCTTATAGTCATCCCTTTCTATATGTCTCTATGAAAATTATTTCTTTTAAAAATTTAAATTTGTCAATGCCTTTCGGCTTCAGACGTGATATAGCAAGTTAGGTAGACAAGCCTTAAGATGAAATTCAAGCCTGACACGTATTTCAGAGAAAGGTATAGCACAATATCTTCCATAATTGCCTATATCAGAGTTGGTTGGCAAAAACAACCTTTCCCCGAATTTTGCAGTTCTACCTCTTTCATTTTCATTATGGTGTATTGCGTTTCGTTGCTCCTCGAAATCAAATTGTCTTATCATCCATGTCATGCTTCCATACTTTTGATCAGCACAAACAAGATTATACTCGGTGATTCCGTTTTGCCTGTTTTTCTTTTGAAATAAAAATGGAAGATATCTACTGTTAACTGATGCGCTGGATATTGGATGCGCTTCGTCGGCTCTCACCGATTTTTCTTTACAGATTACAAGTAAAACCCACAGCTTGCATTACATAAAAAGAAAAACATTTAAAGAAGAAGAAAAGAAGGAGAAAAGAAAGCAGACAGAAAATATACTGAGAAGAAGACAAACAAAGAGAGAAAAAAAAGAGTATATCCTCGCAAACGGCCTGTTTGATTCCAAAACCTTCTAGAGGATATATTCAGCGAAGAAGGAGTTAAGTAGAGTGGAGCTAAAGTATAAGAAAGAGAAGAGAGAGGAGTGAACCGAGACGAGGGAGAAGACAGCGTGCGCGACACTCGAGCGTGCTTCTATGCGTGAGTGTGCGGCACAGTGGTTATTGATTGCTTTTAAAAGCGCATCTCGCTAGCTCTCTCTCTCTCTCTCTCTCTCCTTCTCGTTTTCGTTCGTTCACTCTCCAGTCCCCGTCATTTAATCTCGGGCACGTCTCGGATGATTTCCAGGCCAGAATCTGACACGAAGGCGTCCATTGCTGCCTACTCTTTTCACCATTTCTCTGTCTCCTTTTGCTCTTATACCTTTGCTATCTCTTTTCTTATTTTTATTCCTTTAGTTTGGTAACAGAAAATCTTCTTGAAAGTATAGCATGTATAGCTACATGCACCTACCTTGCCATTCGATAGAGCCTCCTTCCTCCGGCGTCCGTCCAAGGAGCCTCTTTATCATTTAAGTGAATCCATTCGTAGCAACGATGGAAACTGGCAAGACGAGGTCGTAAGGCTGAGAGAGTTAATGTGTATGTGTTCTTTCAAAAATTCATGTACAACTACTAACAGACTCTCTGCGAAGATCATGGGTTGCTTCGGGCTCTCGTGCATTGTTTATGTTTCGTATAGAACCGGCTGCACAAACACTTCGTGGTTTTTCTTTCGCATCCAGGCACTTTCAATCTTTGATGGCTTCCATTGTCTTTATTTTTGACGTATCCGTTAAGTTCTGTCTATACCAGAAAAAACAGCAGTGTAGGCATCTTGTAGGAGAATATCGTTATACCGTTTGATTCCCTTTCTGACTGGAATCTTTCGTTATGCGACGTTCTCCATCTGCATGATCTACGCTGAAGTGGGTGGGGCTATAACAAAATGAATAATAGACGACGTGTCCGAATAGTTAAAGAGCACTGCGTCCCGAAAAACCTCCCGACTTCCAACTTAGGTTTATGTCGGAATTTGAATATTTTATGTTTTGGGTCTACGAACTGTGGCTGTTCCAAGTTTCACCAATACACCAAAACTAATTAACCAGGTGAGGAGGTAATCTGCAATTCAGGCATGATTTTCAAAGCAGAATTTGTGAGGGGATGGTGGATGTATTAGTCCCTTCAAGAAAATCGGGCAAACTTTTAAGCCTGCCCCAAGCTTTCCTCTACTGAAGCGGAGTAACTCGCGTTCCTCTTATCTGTTGCTCCATTTCTGCTCTGTTTCATTTCTTAACAACAAGTTTCCATCTCTCGCTGGTGCTCTCCACATTTTTTAAAATCATTTTTTCCCCCCTCGTACTGGGGTTTTGTTTATTTGATAAGCATACCTCCGTGTCTCTCTTTATTTTAATCCTTTCTCTCGCTGCGAGCAAAGAACAAAGAGCACGAGAGCAGGGGACCGTTGTGTGGCCCTGGATTACTTGGTGAATAAATGACATCTAATTAGTGGTTTCTCTTTGTTATTTTCGTCCCACGCTCTCCAAGTTCTCGCTAAATCAATCCCTCTATTTTTGATGATTGAAAACTCAATTTCTGTTAGACTTTAACTTGGTAGACTTGCACAATGAAAAACTATTTGATTGTTTTGTAAACATTCGTGCACATTCTGCGTGAATGTAACGTCAACGGCAAATGATTTTGTTTCATAAAGGAGAAAAAGGGCAAAACATATCGACATAGAAAAAAAAACGAGACAGTCGGCATCAAAGGTTCTTTTTACAGACGGTCAGAATCAGAAGTTACGAGCAAGGCTAAGCCAAAAGAAAAAAAAACGAGAGTACATTCGCGAGTGCGACGCGAGATTCCGTCCACCTACTCGCCCATGAGACAGAAGCATCTCGGATATTGCCGACTGAAAGAAACCAATTACACCCGGCGTCCCGACCATGAGGTATTCACGTGTGTATAAGTCTTACTGTATTCTACACCAGACGAGCCACGAGTTTGATGCAGAGCCAAAAATACCAACAACAAGAAAGCAGGACGTCTAAGATTTTCTTCAGCTTCTTTTCCTTTTCCCTCCTTTTTTTTTTACTCTTCCATCGCAAACAGAGATTGGCTCTGTCTGGCAATGGCGTGTCCGGTCCACCCTCCATTTTTGGTCGTGTGAGATGACGAGACGAGTAGAACTTCTCTGTATAGCGGCGTATATGCAAGTTGATTCTTTTCTAAAGAAGAAACGATGAAAAAAAAAGACGATCTGCCATATTTCTCTATTGACTTGAATCTGGACCCCAAATCCAATCATAGGCGCTATACAGGTTTAATGCGGTAGATAATAACGTCGATATTGCTTACTGTATATAACGTAGACAGACATCTTTCCTACAATTCTTGTTCCGTCGCTCGTTCGTATTTAGAGAAACATCACTATGGGGGGCTCTTTCACTTGATTATCCAATCCCTCGATCTTGGACGCGTCGCCCTCTCGTTCTCTTTTGCGAAATTTTCAAACGTCCTTTCTGATGGCGGGCTCTAAATAGATACTGTCGAAATCAGGTCTATATACTCACTGTTCAAACTACGGCATCCAGTTTCCCCGACGACGAGGTCGACGGGAAATGAACGAGGAAAAGACTGAACACCATCCAAACGACAGCTGCCTCAACTCACGAGAAGATCTTATCACATCCAATGAGTTGCAACGCTTTTCGGTGATATCGTGTTCGTCTTTGAATCGTTACAAGATTTTACTAGCTGGCCAAGCGAGACGTCACAGATTCATCCGATCCCTCCAAATAGCCGATTTTAGAAAACAATTTCGTTATTTCCCTATAGTTTTACGTAGGATTTCATAGTAGCTACGGAGGGTAGCTATAAATAAAAAAGGACATGTAGCGTCGATCGTGCACTTGACGCGATCAAGTTGACTTCAACGTGTCACCAGAGAGATGAAACCCAAAGATTCCAGGATTCGTCTCCAATGTCTTGGGGAAATGACGGACTTCATCATACGATTGGTTGCTCACGATCACCAGCAACGAGAATCAAAAGCAGCACATTCAAGTGCTCTGCGCTCGGTCATTACCTAGCGACCCCTTCAGCCTCCTTGGTTTTCGTCGTTAACGACGCAGTGCTGAAACGAAATCCTCGTTTTAGAAAGAGCGTGAATTTGAGTGGTACCATGGATTGTTGTCTGTTGGTGTCGTTGCATTGAGGACACGATGATAACTTTGTTCCAAATACTTGCACAACATGCATACTCTTTGTCTACATGCCATTCGTTACGGTTGCCAAAAGGAATGCATAAAGATCGCATCCTTGTTAAATTGTTAGGTGGAACTGGGAAGAAGATGAACAGACGACACGTAAATGTGGATGTATTGAAATGCTTTCACGCGTGATCCGCCTGATGAGATGCGACTATCGTATCAAGAGAATCACAAAAAATTGCCGAAACAAAAAAAAAAATTTAATAAAAATACAAATTAATAATAGTAGTAATAATAAGACAATTAATGACTTCATTCTTCCCATCATTAAAATTCGAAGTTTCCACGTAAAAAACGCATTTTGTAGGTAAACGTAGCAACCAACACATACCCATGTTTATAAAGTAACAGCCGATGAAGAATACTACATATATCACAGCAATATTTAATAATTTCGGGTATAGTTTAAGGCTACTGCGGCACGATCCAGCCATCATCTAGACGGTGCCTGGTTGACTCGAAAGGCTTGGGCGATATTCCGAGCTTTACCGGCAGTGATTTTACAACGCTGGGTAAGCACTTCGACGGAACTGCAATAACAAATACAAACAGAAAAAGAGATATAGATTTAACAAACATAAAAAGTCAAGTGAGACAAAAAGAAGTTTACGGAAACAAAAGGCCATAAACGAATTCCTTGCCGGCCATATTACGCAAAAAGACGAGAACAGTAGGAACGAAAGGGAAGATTTCCATGTTATTGGAAAAACTCAGAATACGCAATTGAAAGCGTACGAGGTGGAAGCTGGATGTAAAATAGGTTGTGAAAGAGGGGTTTGCAGAACTGAGAGTAAAGCCCAGAAGCATTCAGGCGTGGAGAATATTATTCGAATTACGAACCTGCATAAGATCTCGCGAAGGGATTTGAACTGCGTGGCCATAAGCACCGCCACTGCCGGATTGATCTCGGGGATGCGTTGAAGAAACTTTAAAATATCATTCTGTTTCGAGTTTAGATTTTCTATTCTCGGAAGAGACAATTCTCTGAGTGATTCCTGACGACCCAGGTCGTTCAACAAACGGGCAGTATGTTCTATCAATGTCGGTGGATGGAATCAAAAACCATTTGAAATGCTCTTGGATAGCGAGAAAAACAAAACATACCTTGCGAGTCGCTATACAAGACGGACAGATCTGTCTGGGCCAGTGTAGCTAGCGTTTGCAAATAGTAAGGCGTATTCGGTTTGAAGATGACGGATGATGCGTCGGGTAGCGGGCAACCGTTGTTGAACCGCGGATCTCTCGCTGCCGACCGATCCGCTTCCACAATCAAATAAGGCTTGTCGTACAACGCCATCAGGCGGCGGACCAGATCTTGTAATCGGCATCGGCTCGCTCCATTGGTGAATTCTAGGACGGAAATGTACTCATATCGTTAATAAATCAGTTTGGGAAATAAAGAAAAATGAGGAAGTTCCTGATTTCTCTGACACGAACAGCCTCGAACCTACCGGAATGCAATTTGCGGACGACGCCAAGTTGGGAACTAAGAACGAAATCAGCCACATCGAAAGAGCAAACATGCGTGGCACAACGGTGTTTCACTTGCAAGGTAGAAATGATTTGGGTGGTCGTAGCTACCTGTCTCGAGCTAATGAGCAACGTTCGAGGAGGCGAAAGAGGGACAGGATTGGAGGCAATGCTACTAGTGACGCTGCTAGAACTGACACTACTACAGCTGGCGCTGCTACTGCTCTCAACTCTAATAGGATTTTTCATTATAGCCCCGCTGCTTCCGGCTGTTGGTAGAAATACGGCTCGATCGGTAGCCGGAACCATACTAGTCTCGTTAATGGCTCGACGGAAAGTGTCCTTTTTATCCTCCGGCTTTGTTGGAAGTTCAACCCGATTCGGTGGCCCTTTGTTAGTGGCTGAATTCAATCCGAGTGTGGTTCTCTGCGGGGCGACTGACGTTTCGGATTTGATCGATTTCTTTGGTGGAGGACCAGCATCACTCTCATCCGAGGACGAATCCACATAAGCGATTCTCTTGCGTGGTCGGACAACGGCCGAAGTGGAACGTTGCCTATTCAATTGAATTCTTTGGGCTCGTATTCGAGCGGCTCGAGTTGGCAATTGCGTCAAAGGCGACTTGTCCTTGGTCGTCTTTTCTAGTTTTTCTGCATCATCGCTGTCGACGCAAAACGAATCAAACGCATATTCAGAATCCTGTTCGACGACAGCCTGTGAGAATATCTCACTGCGATTCATTTGCCTGGCCGGCTGGCGGAAGACAAAACCCTGTTGCGCCACAGGACTCTTTACGCTTTCCAAGTAAACTGCTCTCATCCTGATAATAATTAACGAAAATATTAGTTTAGTCCGTTATTACTCCATTCACAAGCTTTGCGTCTACTTACGTTTCATTAACGGCTTGGGTTCCTAGGTCGTCGACGAAGCTGCCCTCGTACCCATCGCCGTTATTTGTCTCCTCAAGTTCATCACCAGAACAGGAGCCCTCGACAAGTGAGAGTTCAGCTTCCTCATCCAGGAAAGCACAGGCTGCTTGTTTACTTTGCTTGATCAATGGCTTAGGTCGAAAGGATGATTCCGTTTTCTGAGCAACGGGAGTTGACTGCGTCATGAGGGGATTTCGCTTGGAGTTTAGCTTTCGGCAAACCAAGGGCGAGTCTTCATCACTTGTCATTGTCGTTATGCGCTCATTGATGGGTCTCAGTGGAGTGATTTCAGAAATGTCAGGTATTTGTTTAGGCGGAGTAGCTTCAACGACGTCCTCATCGGATTCAATAATAAAGACGGGCGGTTTAACCGGTTTGACAGGCGGTGGTTTCTCAACGACCTCTATCGAATCGTCATCGATTTCTGGACCGAAAATATCATCGAGCTCTCGACGGATACCGCTAGAGTCTTTAACATTGGGTGCTGGCATGATCTTCTGAGGATCATTGTTGTTTGTTACGGTTTTAGTATTTTCGATCTTTGGTTCAGTAATCAGATTACCCGTTTTCGTTGCGGTCCTTTGTTTCTCGTAAGCTTGCTCCACCAATTCAATGTCTTCCAAGTCACTCAAATTCAACTCGAAACCTTTGTCCCAGGCCGATTTCAAGTCAATTGTTACCGTTCTATTTAGTGGTGACAGTTGAACGTGCACTGAGGCGGGCACGGGCTTCGTTGGCTGTTGGAGCTTTACTTTCGGTTGGGCAGGTGGTGGCACAGGCGACGGTGCCAGCACATCTTCGTCATCCCAACTGTCGGGGAAATCTAGGGAAAAGTTCACCTCAGGCACCACAGAAGGTTTCCTGTTTTGGACTTTAAACTCCGACGTGACGCCTAACTGGATTGACACTTTTGATTTTGGCCGAGCTGGTGACGGAGAGGGAGTGTTTTCCAAGAAATCGAAAACGGGGGATTCCGTGAGAAGCGAAGGGCCTTGCTTTGTTTTTAGTGGTGTGATAAGAGCAGTGGTGGTAACCTCCTGTTTAACAGACTTCGGAGAATCGGGTAAAGGTGAAAAGCTATCGAGAAAATCCACTTCCAACTCGAAATTCGGGAGTATGTTCTTCGTCGCGTTTGCTTCGTTTGCAGGTTCATCATATGTGTGAAACAGATCTACGATCTGTGTGACTGATAAGACACTTTGATCATGAACCGAGATTTTGGGTACGTCCGGCTTTTCTTCTTCTGTAACCCTGTTCTTCACAACCTCGACTTGATTTCGTTGCCAATCATGCTCATTAGCATTCCCATCCATTCTGAGTCGTTTGGCCGGTGCAGCTGCAGCCCACTCTAATGACCGTTTGACTGGCCCTTTCTTCCGACGTTGAGACAAAATAGGTGATGGTTCCAAACAGAAAGTAGAGGTTTCAAGCTCAGATTTAGGTGGCGTTTGCATCGCGATTGTTTCATTCACGTTCGACTCCATGTAGGTACGACAAGCTTCAGCGGGCTTGCGAACGGAATTGGTAGACGCAAAAGGAGCCACGAAAGGCAATCGTGCAGCTGTTATGTCATTAATTGAAGCGTTTATCTGTACAGTTTGCCACTGCGATCGATCTGATGACATACCTTTCGCCCAGATATGGTTGACCGTAGATTTCTTCGAAACTGGGGCAGACAGATCTGGAAGTATTTCGAAGGGTTTACGATACGGTTTCGAGAAGGAAGTCGTTCCTAACGTTGACGTCTCCGTTGACACGTCAAAGCAAAATGGAGGAGGACTAGGGATATCTACGCAATCGATTCCGACGGGGACTCTTTGAAATAAATCAAGGAAATCTTGGCTGTAAAGTCCAGAATGATGTACTGTCGAACTCAGAGCTTGTGGAGTTCGCGAAAACGTCTGTCCGATGTTTGGAGAGAGAACGTCGGATCTATTATCTAGTGGGGGAGATGAAATGGCGTTGGCACCAATTTCTGATGTGTCCATCTGTAATTGCTGTTGATGATTTTCGTGTGAATTCTCCCGGTGTGATTGGATGTGCTCAAGAATGTTGACATAATGTTTCGTAAGCGTCGAATGGCCGACCGTGTGATAGGGCTGAAGGGTGCATTGCCATGGCAGCCACTTGTCCAGACTCAGTTTCGGTTTGCCATCTAGCCCATCGTTGTTAGAATCATTTGCATTTAATTCTGGGAGGACCGGCACGGGTTGATTGGTTTGGAAGTTCTGCGCCCAGTAGTCCATTTCAGTGTCCGATAAGTAGTAGCACTTGGTTGTCTTGGATTTTCGACCGGCGACTACATTGCTGCTAGCCGAAGGAACGTTAGACTTTCGTGGACGGCTCGTTGGTGGTGGGAAAGCGGTCGTGACATGCATAGGCATTTCATGGCACTTAGGCGAAAGATGCCTTGGAATAAGACGTGGTTCTTGACTTAAAAGAAATTCTTTTAACTTTGGATTATCAGCGATATTTTTGAGGAGATTTTTCTTCTGGTACACGCTTTGATTGTGCACATGCTCTTCTTTACCTTCTGTCATTAACATGACAATTCGTCCGTCACGCTTTCTACCTGTGCGACCACATCTCTGGACAAGTCGTACAGGAGATTTGTGAACGTCATAGCAGATGATCATGTCAACATCGCCTATGTCCAGTCCTTCTTCACCGACGCATGTTGATACTAGGGTATTGTAGTTACCTTCGGTGAACTGTTTGATGACGCGAATCTGATCAGCTTGCGTGAATCCTTTAGTTTTAACACCAGTTGTGTTGTTACCGTGGCCGACAAAGTTCATGGCTTTAATTAAAGGGGCGTACTCTTCAAGAAGTGCCACGATTTCATTAACCGAGTCACGGTATTGACTAAAAATCATCACGCGGGTCTGCCTGTTCTCTTTTTCAGCCTGCTGGAAATGCTCTAAAACAATTTCTTTTAATTTCGTCAATTTTGGGTGACTGACAGCAGAGCCCACTTGGCAGCCATTGCCAAATTTAGACTTGAGATCCTCCATCATTTGGCTGAACCCATTCACTTTAAGCAACTCCGTACGGGTTCGATTGTGACCCGTTTCGCCATCAACTACGTCCGTCTTTCCAGCTAAAAAGTTATAGAATCCACGAATGCCGTGTTGTAGGAGAAGTTCTAGAGCATGTGTCAGAGTAATGCAGAGGGCGAAATCTCCTTCTATCATTCCGGAGCGATTACGAGGAAAATTGTCGGGCGGATTCTGACGGAATTTGTCACGGGATTGTAGTAGCATATACTTGGTTAGAGAACCAATGTCTTTCGAGAATAGAACGCCTGCTTCCATCAAACGCCGAGCACACACGCCAAATATGTTGAGGAATGCATCACGCACTTGGGTGATCTCGGGTCCTAAGGGCACCACCACTTTGTCGATCTTTCTGCTGTGACAATAAGGCACTATATCAGGGGAGTCTTCGTTACGTACTTCTATTTTTGAGATGCGTAAATTAACAATCACCTGTTGAATAGCTTTTAAATCGCTACCTGGGAAATAAACGAGAATGAGTTTTCTACCGATAAGTAACATATGCACATAAGACCTACCTGGTGTTGCACTTAACGCCAGTATCCGGAAAATAGCCCCATGTTTGCACAGTTCTTGAACTACTTGAACATAAGCGTAGTTCCCCAATGCTTTATGGGCCTCGTCGAGGACCAAACATTTGACTTCATTGGCCGGACAAGCGGCACGGCTGATGTCGTTGGTAAGAATTTGAGGCGTAAGAAAAAATACACGTTTCTCCTGCCATTGTTTTTTCCTATCCGCTGGACTCATGGCTCCAGTCATCTCACTTGTAGCATCTAGAGGGATCCCCATAATTTCATAACAAGCTTGGATTTGCTGAGCAACTAATGGTTTGGTAGGGGCCATAAAAATAATTTTGCCCCTAGGATACCATCTGAAAAAGTTGTACATAACTACAGCTGCTATAAAGGTTTTACCTGTAAATGAAATTTATCATTAACATTCAAGCTACAGAACACAGAATTGCAATTTACCCAATCCAGTTGGCAAAGTGACCAAAGTATTGTGAAACAAACTTGTTTCAACAATGTCTCTCTGATATTTTCTTATTGGTTTATTAGTTGGGTAAAACCATGTATTTCCTGAAGCAATATCAAATCCTGGTAAATGCTCTTCAAGAGTCGATGTAGGTGTTTCTGTTGAATATCCAGAAGTTGATAATGAATGTGATAGCGACGGAACGTTTGTTTTACAGTTTGATTCATAGTCTCGAAGACTTTCTTCAAGAGCCTTTCGTAATAAATCATCATCTTCGTCACTGTCGATCACCATCAAATCTTCATTTGACGTTGTTTTTCTCGACAAACTAGGTTCTGTGGTTTTAGTGCCATTTTGCCAAGACTGGAATAACGTTTGCTGTTTTTTGCTCATTTTCAATTGCAGTCAAAACGTGAGAAAACTAACATTTACAAATTCTCATTGCCGACATATTTTTTGTTCTGGAATTTTGTGGAGGCAAGAAATACTTTTGAAGATAACTGATAAAAAGCAACAATTTGATTTGAAATCATAGTTTTCGTCTGCTACGAAAAGCCCTCTTGTAACGGAATGCAGCATCTAACATCATAAAAGGCATACTCTTCGTTCTCTACGTTTAGTTTTTATTTATTTTACATAACTTTTGAAACCTAATTTATTTGTCTTATTTAAAAAGACGTCGTTGCGTCAACGGTTTAGCCATGGAACATTTGTTTGCAGCCTTAGTTGGCCTAGCCCATCCTCGCTGGTTGCCACAGCGGCACGGCCCCAGGCCAAGTTAACGTTGTTTGTCGTCTGCTCTTTCTGTTCCTAAATACCATCCTTTAATTTTCGGTGTGTCTAATGTTGATAAATTTCGTCTCGTGGAAGGACAGATCTGATTGAGAGTGAAGATACACTCTCGTGCCTTATTTTGTTAAATTTCTCAAATGCAGTAATAATTTTTGGTTTGTTTCTTGATTTGTAATATAACTTTTAAGCTTAACATGTATTATTATTTGTATCTGTTAAGCTTAGTGAAATTCAGTTTATTCCTGATGTTCTGAGTAGGTTGGGATGCCGTGGACGGTCCGACTAGAAGGCGGTCCTCGCAGAGTAAGTTACCAAATACAGAATCCTACTCGAAACTGTCAAGGGCAGACAATTAGTTTGCCTGAGTGGCAACTGCCCATAAATTTAACATAAACATATTTTGAGTTCTAGTGTGTACTTTATTTTAATGAAACCACTTTGTGTTTTATTAAACTACTTTGTGTTTTGACAGGTTAATCATGCAGCAGTGGCTGTCAATGAAAAAATTTTCTCATTTGGGGGTTATTGCACGGGTGAGGATTACAAACTGAAAAGACCTATGGATGTTCATGTTTTGAACACTGGTAAATTTTGTGATTGTTAGCTGAAAATATGATAATCCTTCTATTAACCCCTTTTTAAATGTTTCTGGGTAGTTAATTATAGGTGGAATGCAGCAAAAAACCCAGACCGTAACAGTCCTCAGTATAATCTAGTACCATATCAGCGTTATGGCCATACTGCTGTTGTGCACAATGATTTGGTAGGTCATTCATTCTGGAGTATGTATCAACTAGCTGTTCCTAAGTTCATTTGCATATTTAGGTATTTATTTGGGGTGGACGGAATGATGAAGCTGCTTGCAATGTATTATTCTGTTTTGATACAACTAATCTCATGTGGTCACAACCGAAAGTGTGCGGTGAAGTCCCTAGAGCAAGGGATGGGCATTCCGCTTGCATCATTAACAATTGCATGTATGTTTTCGGTGGCTATGAAGAAGATACCGACCGCTTTTCTCAAGATGTGCACGTGTTAGATCTGAAAACCATGGAATGGAGATACTTGAAGACCAAAGTAACATTTTTCTTGTGTGTGTAACCGTAGTCGGCGTTAACGCGTTTTGATCTTGTAAGGGAGAACCACCCAGTTATCGCGACTTCCATTCAGGCACCCCCATAGGCGACTACATGTATATCTTTGGGGGTCGTGGAAATCAGTTGGGACCGCATCATTCTATGGTAAGTTTCCATGTGTCTTGAAAAATTACTGAAAATAAACCCATTCTCCCTATTAGGATGAAGTTTACTGTGATCAAATTGTGTTTCTGGATACTCGAGCGCAGACATGGCATCGACCGGATGTAACAGGATTTCGTCCTGTTGGCAGAAGAAGTCATTCAGCGTGTAAGTAATGCATCAGTTTTTGTGGGGGGGTTATTTTATCATTTTTATTTTTTAAATTAATGTGCGTTCGTTAATTAATTAACTTTTTGGTTTTAGTTACCTATAAGGGTAATCTTTTTATTTTCGGTGGATTCAACGGCATTTTGAAAATGCATTACAACGACCTGTTGAGATACGATCCAGGTACCAATATAAGTCAATAATTGCTGTAGTCTTCTTTCCCGTATACTTGTGTTTGTTCGACGTGTCCCATCGAATTGTGCTGCAGAAAATTGTCGCTGGTGTGTCGTGAGACCAAGAGGTCACGGCCCATGTGCAAGACGGCGGCAATCATGTTGCGTCATCGGTGATCGAGTCTTCCTGTTTGGTGGAACAAGGTTGATTCTTTTCTTCCCGATGTTCATGTAAATTCCTTCTAATCGTTATTTTTCTCAGTCCGCACCCAGATCTGAACCTGAATTTGACAGCAAACCAGCAGCGTGAGAATTACCCTGGATTGGAACCAATCGAATCTCCCTTAATGGATCACAATGATTTATTTGTTCTAGATTTTGGTAAAGCGAAGCATTTAAAAGGGGACAAAAAATCAATTATTCATTGTAAATTTTCTATTCTTCTAGCGCCTTCCTTAAAGACAATGGCCATCACGAACGTTATAGAGCACAAACTCAACGTCGAAGCCTTACCAGAATCCATCAGGTATTAGTGATACCACAAGATTTAAAATGTTGCGTACATTACATTCAACGTTCTATTTTATTCCTAGGTTCGAAATTAGAGCAATGACTTTCCCTAATAATGTGACGAAGCCTTTAAATAATGCAGGGTAGTTTTAACTGTGTTGTATTAAACCATTTCTTTTACCTTCTTATTTTGACTGGTTGAATTGTACAAGGATATGTTCAAATAACTGCTTTGAACAGCGATTATTTCACAATCATTTAAGAAAATGGGAGAACCTCCCCGGTGGTCAGTTCAGAAGTTTTAAAAAATTGCAGTGGGAAAAGAATAACAATTACCGGAGAAATGCAAACGACCAACATTTTTGTCTTGCTTGATCGACACAGAATCAAAACGAAACATTCAGTCCTATTTTATACAGACGACACGCGCAGAATTCACTATTCATGTTTAAAATTAACGAAAACAAATTACCGACAACACAAAAGATTCATAACCTTTACGATCTTAGCTCTTGCCGATTCCGGACATATGTAGCTGTTCTAGTTCTTTTCTCAAGGCAGCATTTTCTGTCTGTAACTCTTCAACGTGATGTTCCGACTGGCGGAGTGCTTCAGCTAATTGTTGGTTAGCATTTCGTATATCAGTGATGTAGTCACAGGCTTTTGAAAGGATTCCGCCTTTACTCTGCTGCACAAGAAAAAATCATAAAGAGAAATAGTAGAGCAGCATATTCCTTGGGCTAGACCCAGAAAGAAAAAAACAATGCCTTGAAGAGTTATTTTGGTTTCTTTACCTGACCAGTTTTTCCTGCGTCATTGTGAACGGAATCTGGCATAATTTTTCCCAATTTTAGGATCCAATTGTTAATTTTGTCTCTCCGGCGGCGTTCCACTTCATTATGGCTTACTCGACGTCGATCGTCTCTCTGCAAAAGCCAAACTTGCGTAAGTCGTTGACATAAACTACTTTAGTGATAAAGCATAACTAACAGGTTCGCCATGCCCAGCCCCCGTTGTTCTTGAAGCAGGTGGATCTCTGTTAACTTGGACATTTGTTGTTGGAACATTTCCTCTCGGTGCAATTGTACGTGGGGTCCCTCCAGTCAACATGTCCGGTGGTGCTCCAACAATGTAGAACTGTCCTGCTACTCAGATGTGATGCAACAAACAGATAGACATGATGAATTTGACCTGATTTGAAATAACAGTAGATTTACTATTAAGGGGATTTATGAGCGCTGGCTGAGCAGTTCCAGATGTGAAATTTCCAGTAACAATTTGCGGCAATTCTATCATTTCTCCAGAAGAGCCAACTTGCATAACCCTATACATTACAGCATCTAATAAAAAAAATCTGGAAAATTAGCATACAAAAAAGCAGTATAATGAAATGATAACTTACTCTCATTAGGAACTGAGTTTCCACCAAGGTCGGCAGCAGTAAGAGTTCCTTCTTCTTCGACAATAGTTATTCCAGGTGCCAAAATTCTATCATCAGCTAACATCTCGGGGTCATCTCCACTGTCTTTGTCAGGGCTTTACAATGATGGTAAAGTAATGAATCAATCATTCAAGTGGAGGAAAGTCATTTTCATACAACAGCCCTCTTAAAACAGTTCTAATACAATCTCAGAAGTTAAAAAATTATTATGTTCTCTAGAAATGCTTAATAGCATTGATTAATAGCACATAAGGGAATTGCAGTTTACTCGATCACGAAAATCCTATTTGTATACACGAAGAGATTAAAACGTACCTATTGCCAATTCCTTGTTCAAGACTGTCCATGATTTGTAAGGTAAACAAAAAACCGAAACCGGATAGAAGTCGAATTCAAATAACAGGTAAGAACAAAAAAAAGACCACGCGGTGATAAATATTTTTCAAATTTGAATCATCCAAGAAAAATGAAAACGTCACGGGGATCGGGCCAAGTCAGGTGACCAGCCCTGCTGCAATCAGCTTGAACGAATCGCCCATTAGATTCCCTTGACTCGGAAAACTCGGGAACTTGAGAGGAAAAGAGAAAGGCAAGCCAACTCAGAGACATCTGTAGTTGAAAAAAAATAACGTAACCACCGAAAATGGTATGCGAGCTCTGGTAGGGAGACCGTGCGGGAGTTATATTTAGTTTCATATGACGCACACTTTTAGTTTAAAACTAGACACGAACGGAGATTATTTGAATTTTTTTTTGTTAAGTTGTTCCACTACTTATCAACATTATTCAAATTTACTCACCGATTAAAAAAGATAAACCTTACTGTCGGTCTTTGTAAGATTCGCAGAAATAACTAAATGATTGCGTAACCTGTTCCGTTTGTGCCTTTATTATGGTATGAATGAGGTGCAATATAACACTTTTTCCTTGTGTAGGTATTATATGAAAAATGACCAAGAAAATAATCCTAGTTCTCTTCACTGAAAGAAGCGGAGCATCGTGATTTCTTAACTCTGCTGACAAGCAGTCCGATATTCAGTCACTGGTACCTGCGGAAATCATAAACATAAAAGGTCGCTAAGTAATTTTTCCTTACTGACACATGCATTTTAATAGAAACTAGAAAAAAAAATGTTTTATCAAGCGAAAATAAACTAACGATAAAGAGAAAATGCTTCACGCAGCTTTTCTAGAATGCCATGTCCATGTTGCTGTTCTCCTTCCTCCTCGAGTAAATTTGACGGAATGTCATGCTTTGAAGATCCTACCTCTATTTTGCTTGTTGGGGAAGTGGGCTCATCTAATTTCATTCCGGCATTCAAAGCAAAAAATTTCATAGGTGTATCATAAGTTTTATGCTAATGAGTAAAATATACCGTTTTCTTTAGTAATAGCAGTTCGTTGTTTTCCACGTTCGACGGTAGTAAGATTTCAAAAAATTACCAAACACTTTAGAGGGTTTCTAGTAATTTTGTAAGACTAATAAGTTGTTACCACTCGCTTCACCGGGTGGTGAAGCTGGAGGTGGTGAAGCTGGAGGTGACTCTGCCTCGCCTAGGTGCACCAATGGAGTCGGAATGTTGGATACGGTTTTCCCGAAAGATGAAACGTTTTGTTTGTATTACGACGGGAAGAACAAAATAGTAAAAGAATAGCCAAAAAATAGTAAAAGATAAATTCCACGGTACCGCGAAATACGCACCTGGTTCAGGAATGGTGTAGCTTGGGGGGCCTTCGCCTTCTTCCGTTCTAAAAAAAGAAACATTTCCTATAGGAAATAAATTTGGCATCCACCCAGGACCGTAATAATCGTGACACCGTTGCTGTTCTTCATGCTGCTGATGTTTTACGTGCGCTTCTTCCTCGTCCAGAAATGTTTTATCGGTAGGAACGTCTGGTAGGTTTACCGTACGCTGTCCGCGTTTCACGTTTTTTTCTGCCAACAAGTAATAATCACTGTCGGACAGCAAATCTCCTTTTGTCTTTGTTGGATCAAGGATAATTTTGCCAATTGGTTCGTGTTCTTGAATGTGTTGCAACGCTTCAGTAAACTGGTCATCAAAATATTGGAAATAGCAAGAAACTCAATTTCAAACGTACGTTATGAATAGGAAGTGACTTACGTCATCAAAATGGAGGGTACAGTCGAATACGGCTTTGATTTGCCCAGCTTGCCACATCTTGCAGATTTTGTCGAATACATTGCGAACGAAGGGACGATTTTTTTGGAAATACAACAGGCTACGCAGATTGAAACCACAAATGCCCTTGTTCTCCTCATACAGCTTTAATGGAGAAAACTTGTCTTGGCCCACCCACTGCGACAAACCAGTAAGGTATTTAATTTAAAAAAATCCCGATTTTCCACAAGGAATTGTTTTTAACTCACCGATTTGGCCATTTCAAATATTTTTTGGAAGAATGATGTTTTGTCTCCAAACAGAACGTATTTGCCCATAGGTCTCAGCAGGTTAAAGTCGCGTTGGAAATTATCATCATAATGCCAGTCTAGTACTAGATCAACACCGTTAGGTGAATTCTGGCGAATCTCTGAGACGTAATCAGCATCGTGAACAATTTTGTGGACCGTTTTGTCAGCCGATTCGCTTTGTCTCTCTTCGTTGTCCATAGCGATTTTGAAAATTCGGGTATAGGGTACTGTGCGAGCCATTTGAGTCACCATGGTATCCTATAAAAAATAAAGTTAACTTAAGATTAAAAAAAAAAAGAATAAAAATTGCAGAGCTTAAAGTTACCAATCCACCTGGAATCGAGTGCATGAGAACAGCTTCGCCAGGGCTAAGATTGCCCATATGAAAAAGCAGTGTGTGAGCTACGATTCCATCAACTGTTAGAGCTACAGCTTCGTGATAGCTCATCTTCTCGGGGATTTTGAAACAAAGATCCACATGACAAACAACGTATTGACTCCATGCGTTTCGTTCCGGAAGAGCCATAACTCGATCCCCCAACTATATGACACGCAGGTAAACAGCAAAGGTTTTTAGGCAAACCAATTTGATCAAACAAAAGTTACACAAAATTCTGTGACGTCTTTTCCGAGTGCGACAACTTCGCCAGCTACTTCACTTCCCATAATTAAGGGAGGTTCTAATGATCGGGCCCAGTTGTCCAACCGACCGATGCGTGTCAAGACATCGTGGAAACTAACTCCGCTGCGGAAGGAAAATAACCGTAATTGAGGCTCATTCGGTGAAACTGTACATGATTTGATTACCATGAGTGGGCACGAATGAGAACTTCCTGTTTCACAGGTAGTGGCATTGGAACTTTTACCGTGTGGATGTTTTCGCTAAATCCAAAAGCTATTAGCTGGACGCACTTAACGTCATAAGGCACATCCTGATTCAATAACACAGAGAAGTCGCCACCACTATACTTCACATGTCGGCGGATCCTATTTTTGGCGAGCTTCTGCATACGACGATGTTTTTCTTCATCCCGTCGACGAAGTTCTTGCATTTCTCCTGACGAAGACGTAACAAACAAAAGTGTTCAGGATCAAATCAGAATTCATATTGGCACGACTTACTCTCGACTTCTTCGGATGCGGCGAAAGAGCTTTCTCGCTGGCTGTTTTCTGGCTCATCCTCTGTAAAAGAAGAATGCTCATCCGAGTCAACATTCACTGTATGAGAATCTGGAGTGCTGGTAGTATCAAACGACGAAGTTTCATGCTTTTCTGGTAACATTTCCACCAATCAACAGGTATCTTAAATAAAGGAAACAATTTTTGGTCACATTGTACGGGCCTTGATGTATAAAACAACAAATGAACAGCATCGATAACTTACGACAACAAGAAGATTTTTGAAATTCTAAGGTGTTCTATTTTGCTTAGGACACCAACGACGGACTGCGTTGGCGTGGAAAGGTCCAGGTACTTATATTACTAGGTCAACGTTGACAATACTCTTGCCTTTTGGTACGACCGTTTCTGGTATCGAACGTCTATCGTAATTACTTGTTTTTGTCCCTAGCCTAAATGTCACTTAGAATGCTGCTGGAAACGTCTGGCGAAAGATGACAATAGGTAAAAGGAAACAAAATAAGCTGTAAGCGCATCGCCAAAACAAAACGCCATAAACAGTGATTTACAACTAAGCGATTATTCGACTCGCCTCACAGCCAAATCTACAGTAGTTAGCAATATACTATAGAACAACAAGGAATGCTCAACATTGGCTAGTCGTTTCTATAACCACACTATTCTCTGAAACAAGGGACTTTTCAAGGGAACTGATATGCAATTTAACAAGGTCATAAATTCCTTGTTAAATGTTGTTAATTAGCCGAGTGAAAAGCAACGTTGGCTCAAAACCAATTTGGAGCATCGCGTAATCTGATGCAATTTATCTCCGCCCATCCCTCTTGAGTATTGAAATATTCCATGAAACATTCCAAACCATTGCTAAATCGGCTATTCGAAATTCTTCAGTCATCCTTCGACTTGACGGTTCATGTTTCAATAGTTATGCATCCTTATTATCAAAACAAATAATTAAAATACAACCAATGGAAATGTGAGTTATGTTTACAAGATGTTTATTTGGAATGGAATCATGCTACAAAGGCAATATCTTTATAAAAATCAAACGACGAAACCATAAATCTGTAATATAGCGCGAATTTGGCGAATGTCTCGTTCATCCAATTCTATTCACTACCTATAATAATCCATAAACAACAAAAATGCAATTATTCAAACGAAGACGTATTTCATTTCATTGCAATTAGTGACGAGAAACTTGCGATTTACGACCACCAATTCAACGTGAAAAAGCAAGAAACTCACGGAGCTTTCCCAGGAAGCTTGGTTCACGTTTACTCTCTTCCGTCACTGCTCCTGGAAGGTCTTCTTTCAGTTCTTTAAATTCCGTTTTGGTCAATGGAACTGTCAGCTCAACTAGATCAAGAAAAACCATGTGCGTCAAAACAACTTCCACGAGCATACCAGGATGCATACACAAATACCTTTTTCTTTCGTCAGGACGGGTTGGTCTCCCATTTCCATGGATGGCATGACAGACGATGGTTCAGTTGACGTAGAAAGGTGCGAAAAAACTGAAATATCACAATCAATTTTTTAAGAAACAATAAAAATACGGAAAATAAACTGCTCTCACCGTTTTCAACCGAATAAGGTGAAATTGAAGGCGGCTGTGGTATATTGGGGAACGTTTCTTGGGTGGTTGGAAATCCTGCAACTGCTTCAGGAAATTGAGTTGTTACGATATTTGATTGCGGAGTCACACCACTTGCTTCTACGAAACAAGATTTTCAAATTAAACGGCTTCAAATTTGCATTCAAAAGCTTCTTGCTACAAACCCGGCTCTTTAGACAAGAAGCTTGGAGTTAGTTTCTCCTTGATAGTCTCGAACGTTGAGCGACCTTCATTGCCGCGGCCGCTTCCTACTGGAAACAGATTGGGGATCAATCCTGAACCATGAGGATGTTGTTGTTCTTGCATTTTCTTCTGCATTTCCTCTTGCTGTTTGGTGCGTTCTTCTTCCGGCGACAACGGCTTATCTTTAGCTAATTCTCCTGGTTCAGGGAAACCCAATTTTTGTAGCAGAGGTTTCTGTTGCCAACGCCGTTGTTTCACGTTTTTTCAGCCACGACGAAATAGTCACGCTGATGTAGTGATTCAGCTTTCGTCATTCTTGGATCTAGAACAATTTTTCCACCTTGTCCGTTTTCTTGCATACGTTGCAAGGCTTCCGGGAACTAATAGGAAAAGAATTGTTGCATAAAGAAAAGAACTTTTCGTTAATAGAACAGCAGTCGTTTGACTTACATCATCGAATTGAAGCATACAGTCGAAAACTGCTTTAATTTGACCATCTTCCCACATTTTACAGATCATATCAAATAGCTCGCGAACGTAGGCTCGATCCTTCTGGAAGTACAGCAGATTGCGTAGATTGAAACCGCAGACGCTCTTATTCTCCTCGTAGAGTTTCAATGGAGAAATTCTTTCTTGGCCCCACCACTGTTATAAAATCAATAACAGATAACAATACTATTAAACCAGGGTTGTCATTGAAGAATTTCTTTAAAACTCAACAGATCTGGCGCTGTCGAAAAATCCACGGTTAATCGCTGCATAAGTTCCGAACAGGACGTACTTGCCCATTGGTCTTAATAGATTAAAATCTCGCTGGAAATTATTATGATACTGACAATCGAGTATTAGATCAACGCCATGAGGTGAACTATGACGAATCTCGGACACATAATCAGCGTCGTGTTCAATATAGTGAACCACTTGGTCGGCCGACTCGCCACCTAATCCACCTTCTTCTCTGTTCGTTGCTATTTTGAAAATTCTGGTGTTGGGTACTGAGCGGGCCATTTGAGTCACCATCGTGCCCTATAAGAAGAATAACAATATATAAATGAATAGCAAAAACTTAAGGAAAACATGTATACCAATCCGCCAGGTGTCGAGTGTAGGAGAACAGCTTTGCCAGTGCTAAGATTGCCCATCGGGAAAAGCAACGAATAAGCTACCATTCCATCGACGGTCAAAGCTACAGCGTCGTGATAGTTCATCTTCTCGGGGATTTTGAAACAAAAATCCACGCGACAAACAACGTATTCACTCCAAGCTTTGCGTTCCGGTAGAGCCATAACTCGATCCCCCAACTTGCGTAGAGCGTAAAAATAGATCACTATAGGACGGGATCAGGAACATAACGAGATCTTAAAACCTTACATTGAAGTCGATGACGTTTTTCCCAAGTCCTATAATTTCACCAGCAACTTCACTGCCCATAATGACAGGCGGCTTTAGAGACCGAACCCAATTATCTAGCATTCCGTTTCGTGTCATTACGTCATTGAAATTAACACCACTATTAACCACAAAAAAACTCTTGAAAAATTAGACTGTAATGAAGGTAATCAATTTTACGGATTACCAAGAATAAGCTCGTATGAGAACTTCATTATTCATCGGAAGTGGTAGCTGTATTTTGGCGGTGTGGACATTCTTCGAAGCTCCGAAGCTTGAGAGCTGAATGCAATTCACTTCATTGGGAATGCGTTGACTCAACAGAAGGGAAAGGTCTCCTCCGTTCTGCTGCAGATGTAAATCGATCCTGTTTCTATTTTCCTGTTGCTTACGATGATATTCTTCCTCGTCTTGTCGACGCAGTTCTTGCATCTCCTCTGAGAAAGTGATATTGCACAAGATGAGATACCCGCAGGAAAGAATAAACAACAAAAAGCAGGATCTTACTTTGAATTTCCTCGTCTTCACCGATTGACCTTTGGCGCTCACGACTTGCCGGTGGAGTTTGAATTACCGCTGGATTTTCAGCTAATGTCGATTCGACTGTTTCAGGAGTCAATGACGGATAAAGACTAGCCGGATTTTCATTCGTTCCAAGCATTTTGTTTACGAACTTTCGCCTTGAAAAAAAATTGAAAAGATTTAATGCGATTCACTGGCTAATTTTAGCTTTATAGAGGACTTACAGCGACACTTTAAGATATTTATGTTCGTGGTCTTTTATGGAGGACTTGCAAGCGCAGACTGTGTCCTCCAAGGGTTACACGATTTGTTTTTATACGGACGCGTCAACGTTGACCGAACTAACTAGGAAATGGCAGAATTTTGTGTTGAACTAGCGATAAACAAATTTTTCTTTGTAAACTTTTTTGCGAAGAATCGTTTTAGCATGAGATACCAGCTTTCACTGTCCCATATGCGTGGCATTTAATCGTATGGTATCTGCGTAAAACGCTAATTATATTTTTAAACGGATCAATTCGTTACAAGACGCACGGCAGACGTTCAACTAATACTACCCCGATTGGCAAAGTCTGAAACCTGCGAAGATTAGAATTCTGAGTAAAATGATCAAAGGAACGCCACATATTCGTCGTCCCTTTATCTTATTCCTCGGTGCTGTTCTTCCATTTTCTAAGAAAAAAATTCGCTTTCTAAACTAAGAGTGAAATTTTTTAGGAAACAAAAAATAAAATGCCAAGGTTACTATGTCGTCTAAAGCTTTTACGTTTTGCGCCATAAACGGAAATACTTTCTAACGGTTTTTTAGTTGGTATATATTTCCGGAATTTGTTTCTCAACGCCTTTCTACTTATGCTGAAACTAATCGTACCCCTTTTGATTTTACTGATTATGTTCCAGATTTTTCCTCTTCTATGAAATCCAACGTCCAGTAGAGTGACGTACAACGCATTTAGCTTTTTAATAAATTTTAGCTGATGGCAGTAAAAGGATAAATCAAAAGAGTTATCATCTCTCTCATAAAGCTATACCGTATGTTAATTGTGATAGACGCATTCTTGTAGGTAACGACAAGCTAATAAGGGAATGCAATCGGTAAACGAATGCAATCTGAAATCGATAACCTTGTGAATCGACATATGTAAAGTAAAGTCAGCTTGTTTTCGTTATGCTACTTTTTTATCATGCAAAGCACTCGCTTATTACGAACGGGGTAAAAACGACAACATCCATAGGTTTTCACTAGTCAATGGGTTGTGCTCCGATCTCTTCCGTCTAGATCGTGATGAACAAGTTTGGATTACGTTGTGATCACAACACGCATTACAGAAATGGTAGATTTAAATTCTTAATCGTAATAAGGTCTGTATTTCTTTAAACAAGTAGTCTAGACATCACAGAAACAGTCGCAAACATATTCCGTACAGAAAGCAATAATCGAACTCTTTCAATTTCCTCTGCTGAATGTTTCCTTGATGGTCTCCACCATACCTTTGCCTTTATCCTGCACCTTGCCGGCTGTATCAGAAATGCTCTCTTTCATCTTTCCCAGCATTCCTTTGCCTTGTTCTGATGTATCGCTAGCCGTCTGCCTAGTACCCTCAGCAAATTCTTGGGCCTTTCCTTTAACGTGTTCTCCAGCCTCACGACCTGCCTGTGCGGTGTCACCAGCACCTAAAGTTAGAAGCGAATGATTTGGTTTTTAAATAGAAACACGGTTGAAACCCGATTAGAAAAAAACGAAGTCATACTTTGCTTTATTTTCTCGCCAGCAGAAGCCACGTTTTCGCGAGCAGTGTCCATTATTCTAGCAGATCTCTTGAACGCTTCGCTTATCTGCAATGGAAAATGCGAATACGAGACAATGGAATAGGAAATACAATAACACTGAATGTCATTCGAAACAGTACTTACTTTTGAGAGATATAAATTGTTTTCTTTCCACGTGACGGATCGAAGTTGAATGACAACAATCCATTAAGAGTCGACCGTTTTTATAGGTTTCCAATGCTGGAAAACTGACGTCACCAAGCATATGGGTTTTTCAGATCGATCGGAAAAACACACACACATAGAAAACGTTGGTTATACGTTTTTCGCCTTTACTTTTATCTGAGAAGAATATTAAGAATGGCTTGTCCCCACAGATGTTAGCGCTAAAAAAATTAAATATAGGGTCTATCGATTTTTTATAACAAATGGGTACATCCGTCGTTCCGGCCGAACATACCGATGAATCCCTGTTAACCAAAGGAACCGTGTGGGTATGTTCACCAGCATCGCGTAATTGTTTTGCGTAAACAAGAAAACAAATGTCACGAAGATATTTTCAATTTCGGACTCGTTTAATAAATCACGCTTATCTTTGCTGTTGATTTTGATCTATTAATAAGCTACCACACAAAGCTGTAGTATGGTCATTAAGGATTTATGGTATTTTTACTGCGAAATGAAGAAAGGATAGGTCTGATTTCTCATGTGATAAAGAATGTATTTTTGATCTTTCCAGAAATTGGGAAAACATTCGGAAAAGCCGAGGGGTACATTAGGTTTCCAAGGATAAAGCAAATTCAATTCATTTAATTTCCTTTGCTGTACGTTTCCTTAACATTTTCCATTTGGCCTTTGCTTTTGCCTTGGACCATGTCAGCTGCATCGGAAATGGTATCTTTCATCTTGTCCAGCATCCCTTTGCTGTGCTCTTGTTGTTGTGTCGGTCTATCATAAGCTGTTTGCTTGATTCCCTGACCGAATTTTTGAGCCTGTCCTTTAACTTGCTGGCCAGCCTCACGGCCGACTTGAGCGGCTTCATTGGCCTCTATTATGAAACAAAATTTGTTAATTATAGTATTGGACTGTAGGATAATTACAGTCAAATCAGTCACTATGAAAAAGAGATCCTACTTTCCTGTATCTTTTGGCCAGCAGAAGGCGGATCTTTACGAATCGGAGCATCCATCATTTCGGCGGATTTTTTCGATGATTCTCTTAATTGCAACAGGAAGAAAGGGACATCGGATGACACTCGTTTGGAAAATATGAATTAACGTAATTTCAGTCATTATTTAAGATGGTACTTACTTTGAATGATGCAATTTTATTGACAGAGTTTACGACGATAACAAATCAACAATAGTCCTCTTTTTTTTAAGGATTGAAGTGCATTGGAAACAAACGTCGCCATCTACAGACATTAAGGGGATTTTCAGGTGCATCACTTGGAAACAACAACGCCAACCATACGTTTTCTTTTAACCATTATCTAAGAGAAAGCAGAACCCTTCGCTTCTATTCGCAGAAACCAGATCATCATCACTAGGGAGGGAGATATCCATATGTTCTAAAAGGAAATCGATATCCTTGGCGGAATACGTGGACGTCTGTAAATAGCTCCTCTCTATGGCGAGTCAATATGTTTACATTTGGATGTAGGGCTATCTCTTTGACGTATTGGTCCCATCAAATACGGCTACTTTCAACAGAATCAAGTTTATTAAAACGAAGTGATTATTATTAAAACGAAATGAAAAAAGTTGGGTTGGCGGTCGCTTGCTAACCAATCTGTCAACCCAACTAATACACGAGTATGTGTTTCCGATATGCATGTGACGTGGTATGTTCCACACTTGAAGGCTAGCCAATAGGACAACTCGAATGCCGGCTTCGGTTCCGTAATGAATTTAAATTGGCAAGTTATGTTTTTATAATATTATGATAAATGATGGTAGCTACCATTATCTTGCTCATCACCCGTCATCACCATAGCCCAGTTACAGCTGCAACTTATTAAACTTTACTTACAAATTGGATTTTGCTAGGAATTGAAAATTGTAGATCTCAGAAGCGCTAGATCTCATTTTAAAGCAATATAGACCGTCATAACATGCATTAAAGCCAAACTCGTGTAACAACACACTACGCCGTATACAGCAGATGGTCATCTCTGCAGTGAATGTGTCTCCGATAGCCCATGTCGACACCGCCATCATATATGCCAAGTTTGCTGAACTCTAATCAGGTAAGAATGCGTTAAAAAAACGCTTCGTCGAACGTTTCTCAAATGCCCTTTGTCTTTTACGATTGACGCGGGGTGACCTGCTTGTGGGTAACAAGAGCCTGCTATAAAGCAACAGGGTGTGGCCTCTAGATACACACCTCATCCTTTTTTCCATTTGTATCATATATACGTGTATATCTTTACAGCGGCCACTAAACACCGACGAAACCTGACGATACTTTATTAACTAATGAGTTGACAACTGCCGAATAAGCAGATTAAGCCAAATTTTAAGATCAGTCATTTTTGAAGGAAAAAAAATTAAACTGTATTATATCGAATTATTAAGGCAATTGATTTCACATGATTTCACACGAGACGCTCGTTAGCGAAAGGTAAGATTTTCGTCGAATCCTTCCAACAGAAAGCAATAAAAAAACACAAAATTTTGAGCGCTACAGGTGACTTCTTCTGCGAGGCTCCTTTAAGACATCATCCCCTGGTTTCCGTGATTTACTCGTTCCCTGGTTGGAATAACAGTGATAATAAATTGGCGATGCCTTGCATAATTGAAAATAAACGGACGTTTGTTGCTATACTTGGAGTGTGTAATGCAGTTCCCGAGTCACCCACTTGTCCATGTTCTGGTTCCTCCCAAGTTGTGTGGTGTTTGACTTTCTCATCCAACCGCTTAAATTCGTCAACTTCCTTTGTATCCATTTCCTGCTTGTCTAGTATCAAGAAACGGGACGTTTTCAAATCCATCTGGATAAAACGGAACAACTAATAACGTACTTGACTGAACATTTCCCGATTCTGGTTTCACGCCCTCTGTCCCCGGTATGTCTTCTGTCCCATCGCCGGGAGCGGTAATCCAATCGTGAACAGCTTTGAGAACACCCTTCTCACCTATGACCAATAATAATGTAAGCAAAAAAAAAAGACGTCTGCTACCACCAGTGAAACAATACCTTTCTCTTCACCAGTGATGTCTGTTCCAGGCTGTTTGCTTCCTTCCTTTACTTCTGAATTTGGTAAGAAAATTGTTTATTAAACATTTGTCTTGTCTCCTGTTTTATCAGGACATTCAATAGATACGTACCACTAAATACGGTCCTACCCCCTGCTTCCGTAGTTGGCTGTTGTTGCTCACCCTCTTTACAAACAACAGTTTAACAATGACACGAGAAACGTTTTAGAATGACTGAATTCAGTTTTTACCTCGAGCTTTTTCTGTGGCTTTTGCTCCCGTATCCTGAGCGGATTGTTTGGCAGCAGCAGCGTAATCCATGGTTTTCTCTTTGCCTTCTGAAATTGCATTAGTTTCGGTTAACTTTAGCCAGTAAAAATGCATGGCAACTTTGATGAACTTGAATGTTACCTCGTCCTTTTTCTGCGATCTTCGATCCCGTCTCCTGCACGGATTCCTTTCCTTGCTTTGCTGTGTCCTTTGCCGACTCTTTCAGCTCTACACTCATAAAAAATGTGTTATTCACATTTGAACTCTTGGCACGTAATTCGAGTTTTGATTTGTTCTTACCGTGTCCTTTCTCACTGGCCTTCTGACCGGTTTCCTTAGCTGACTCGATTCCTCTCGAGGCCACATCTTTCGCCGATTCTTTCATTTCTAAACAACATAACAAAACATTTAGCTCGTGCAACATAACATACACATCCAAGTACAAACCATGTCCTTTATCGGCCGCCTTCTGACCGGTTTCCTTAGCCGATTCCATTCCTCTGGAGGCCATATCTTTCGCCGATTCTTTCATTTCTGCGCAAAATATATTTTAAGCTCGTACAGAAGCGAATAACTAAACACGTCCAAGAACGTACCATGTCCTTTATCGGCCGCCTTCCGGCCAGTTTTCTTAGCCGACTCCATTCCTCTCGACGCCACATCTTTCGCCGATTCCGCCATTTCTACGAATAGCAAAACAACAAAACGCGTAATTTGTGGATGCGTTCAAACACAGGATCACTATAGCATACCTTGTCCTTTATCAACGGCTTTCTGGCCCTTTTCCTTCAGCGATTCCATGCCTTCGGAGGCGACGTCCTTAGCCGATTCTTTCATCTCTGATAACATGACAGATGTTGCGATAAAACCACCGATTCACTGTGTTAATTCTACAAAATAACGAACCCCGTCCTTTGTCAGCAGCTTTTGATCCCCTTTCCTTGGCCGATTCCATTCCCCTAGAGGCCATGTCTTTAGCTGATTCTGCCGTTTCTGAACGGGGAAAACGAAAGTTAACACACACATCTTCTACCGATTTTCTAGATTAAGATTGTTTGAACGTACCTCGTCCCTTTTCGGCCGCACTTGAAGCCGTTTCCTTTGCATAGTCTTTAGCTCCCACAGCCTTTTCTTTCATCGATTCTTTGATATCTGTGATAAACCAAAACACAAATTAAATGTAATTTTTTCGTCTCAATTGATTGACGTGCCCGGGAAAAGACTCATTCCAAATGGTACAAATTGCCTAACAAATTACTGACCATGTCCCTTGTCGGCAGCTTTGGAACCAGCTTCTTTGGCAGACTCCACTCCTCTTGAAGCCATTTCTTTGGCGGATTCAGCGGTATCTGAAACCAAACGTTAAACAGTAACGTTAAAATTAACTGACATAGCCTCCAAGATCCGAGCTACAAAACGTAACACTTACCACGTCCTTTCTCCGCGACTTTTGAGCCAGCTTCTTTAGCAGTTTCCACCCCTCTGGAAGCTTTATCCTTTGCGGACTCCACTCCTCTAGAAGCCATATCTTTGGCAGATTCAGCAGTTTCTAAAATTGGACAATCAAAATAGCGTTGAACTCTTCAGCCAAACATGGGAAAACGTCCGTTTGGCGAGACACTCACCGCGTCCTTTCTCGGCGATGTTTGAACCGGTTTCCTTTACGTATTCCTTTGCTCCGGAAGCCTTCTCCTTTGCGGCTTCCTTAACATCTGAAATAAATTCATTCATCGAAATTAGCTCAATATTTAAATAATCTGAACGATATCTTACCATGTCCTTTCTCAGCAATTCGCGATCCGACATCTTTGGCTTTCTCGACTCCTTCAGAGGCCATTTCCTTAGCAGATTCAGCGGTCTCTGTAAAAAGAAAACAGTACTGTACTTTCACTCTCACTGAATGTGAATACCACAAACTTACCCTGTCCCTTTCCTACCACACTCGAGCCCGTATCTTTAACATACTCTGTTGCTCCAGTAACGGTCTCCTTGATCGATTCTTTCACATCTACGGAATGCCAATGATGAATAAACACGGAATTAAAATACATTCCTAAGTCTATTCCTCGACAACGCCCACGGGTGGTGGAGTAATTCAACTTGATCGATGATAGTATTACCGTGAGCTTTTTCAGTGGCAGGCCGCACCCAATCGCGAAGCGATTCCACGAATCCTTTGCCTTTTTTCGGCGCTTCCGCTTCGGCTTCTCTCAGCGACGCTTCCTGGGCTGTGAAAATTCGTATGTTTCCTTAGTGAGGCATTGTAAATGATAGCGAAATTTATTTTCAGTTTACCTTGTTTTCTTTCGCCAATATCAGCGCGGGTTTCTTTTAAAGTTTCTTCCGCTCCTTGACCCAGATTTTCTACTCCTTCTTTGAATTCTAAACGTAAGAATAATAGATAAGCTCAAGAAAACACCGTTTGTATTAAGGATATAAAATAATTTACCTCTTCCTTTGTCTGCCAAGCCAGAACCAGTTTCTTGAATGGACTCCTTTGCCCCGGCGGCTTTTTCTTTCATCATCTCTTTGGCCTCTGCATGAACGATTTTACGCAATGACATAAGATGCACACCTGTTATACAAATAATTCTTACCATGTCCTTTCTCCATTGCCGCATCTTTGATGCCCGTAGCTTCTTCTTTTGCGGCTTCTTTGGACTCTGCAAAAGGACGTGAAAACGTTACGTTAATCACAACAATCAACTAATGCAGTTTGAGAACATACCTTTGGCTTGTTCAGCGCTAGATTTAGTTCCCTCGCCAGCTGTAACAACAGAATTAAAGAAAGTTAGCTTCTTAACAATGTCGCGTAAATTTGAAGACCACGGTAACTCACTTTTTGCTGTTTCGGCGAATTCTGGCGTTAGGTAATCGCGGATTGTTCCCAAGATCCCTTTGCTTTCTTGCTGTCCTTCAGGCTGTTGAGCAGATTCCTTCATAGACTCCATACCCTCTTTGGATGCATGGAAAAAGGATTATAACAAGTGCATAAACACGTTTAAACTAGTAAATATTACCACGGCCTTTTTCCGCGATATTTGAACCAGTCTCTTTCGCCGATTCCTTTGCTTCTTCAGCCGTTTGTTGGATGTTTTCCTTCGCTCCTTGGGCCGATTCCTTTGCTCCTTCAGTCTTTTCTTTGAGAGTTTCCTTAGCTCCTTCGGTCTTTTCTTTAAGAGATTCTTTTGCTCCTTCAGCTGATTCTTTGATGTACTCCTTGGCATCTAAAGCGAACCATTATCCGTTTTTGTAGCCGTAATTTTATTGGGATTAGAAAGTTTCACACCATGGCCTTTTTGAGAGAGGCTTGCGCGAGCATCTTCTAACTTTTGTCTGGCTCTAGCAGCTGCATCGTAAGTGGAATCCTTGGCGCCAGTGAGTGTATCCTTGACGTAATCTTTGGCACCTGTGGCAGCGTCCATGGACGTATCTCGGGCACTGGCCATGGTGTCCATAACGGCTGCAGAAAAAAAAGGCGACAGTAACGATTAAAAACGGAAATTTCACTCGTATGCTAATTGTAAAACCAACCGTGAGTGCCACCAGACAACGTGCCCATAACGTACTCTTGAGCATGTGCTGCCGTTTCCGAAAGACCTAAACCATAACAACAATTTGAACCATTGCAGATAGGTGATATTTAAAGCAAACACTTACTTTGGAGACTTTCGCTTACAGTACTCTCGACAGACTCCTTCGCTCCTGCAGCGGTTTCCATTAAATCTAAACGAGAAAACTACTCAGGAATATATTTTTTTAAACACAAATTATTTAACCTACCATGTTTTTTCTGCGTGTATGTGTCGCGAATAGTACCCAGTAAACCACGAGCTGATTCTTTGACTTTATCATCAGCTTTTTCGATGTCATGATGTGTAATTTCTGAACGTCGTTAAAAGGATTTTTTTTTAAATAGAACAAGAAAAGCCACTTTGGATTTGTTTAAGGTACCTGCTGGTTTACTTTCAGATGAGGTTGGTGTTATACTTCCAATGACGGACTCGATGAACGAGGGTTTCCTCTCGGACTCTAACGATTCGGGTTCTGTAACATTGGATCTCTTGTTAGTAAAGCAGCAAGAAAAAGTCAAATGCCATTAACATAACATCACTCACGATTTTCTCCCTCGACGTGGGTTACGGTTGCGAACTGTCTAACCTCTTTTGGGTCGGGCTGTTTCCCGATAGGTTGCTGGATATCCTCTTGTTTAGAATCCATGCTAGCTTTCAAACCCTGGCGAAGTTGAACTCTGGGAAATGTAAGCTGTAAAGCACGAAAATGGCTAATACCAACCAAACGAAACATTAGTACAAGACTTGTAGGTAGATGTGGCTCGAGAGCCGGATAACTAATGATTCACCTTTCTAAAAGCGTAGTTGATTAAATACTCGATCTGGCTCTCCTTAGGCGACGAGCAAGCGAATGATCTGAAGTCTTCGTTGTTGATGTTCTCGCTTATAAGCCTCCCAAAACGTAGCCAACGCGATGACAGTGTACGATTTAATAACGTTTTGTATTGTGTTTGGTCCTTTTTTTTTCTGTCGCGATACAGTTCAAGGGAAACGTACATCTCATGGGAACCGATCGAGAAATGCATAGCGTAATTCCATATTTTGTGGCAAGGACACTTTATGACATGGCAACGACAACTATATAATTAAGGGACATTTTACTCGTGTTTTTTTAATTTACATGATGAGCTTGAAAGAGGTAGCAAAATCTGGTAGCTTTTTCACGACAAGTTGAAACTCGGCTTCGTTAATTGAACGGTTTCCTTCTACTCCGGCCTCTTCCAGAATCTGCAAGGTCAATTGGTAGAAAAACAAAAATACGTATGAGTAAGAGGTTTTATCTGGGTTTTTTTCTTTTCCATATTTCTGTTATGAAATAGCATTTACATAGCCGACGACTTCGTCCCTTTCCGGTAGTTTGGTAGAATTCTCTGAATCGCATGTTAGAAAATCGATGAGTCTCCCGAGATCGGAGGCTGTCAACAGACCATCGTTGTCAAAGTCTGCAATAAGAAATGGGATGGAGATATACATGTATATATATAAATCGACACATGATACGTTTAAAAATAGAAAGATAAAAAAGAAAAAGAAAAAGGAAATTCTAAAAATTACCGTAAATTCTAAATGCAAAAGATGCGCGGACGCTGGGTGGGGCCTTCTCGCAAAAAGCCTTGGGAAAGCAAGAAAACAGTAAAAAAAAAACAAAAAAGAAATCTGATAAAAAAAAGGACACATGACTAACTGAAATACGTAGCACGACCTTGCTGTGGGTGAAAAGAAAAGAAAAAAAAAACCGTTGGTGCTAAGGAAAATGAAAGCTAAACTTACCGAAGCTAGATCGACGAAATCGTCAAACGAGAAACAATCGTCTTGTTTGGAGGAGAAAACGTACGCCAGACGCTGTCGGAAAGGATTGCACTGATAGAATCAAGAGAACAAACAAAAAAGATATTTATGTCTTCGTCTGTTGTTTGGTTGTCTCCGTGAATGAGGGACGATGGGAGGAAAACAAACAGTGTTCGCCCTACAACGTGAGTTGAATTTACGCAAGATCGGATGTGGGCCATGCAACATAACGTGGTAAAAATTGCTGACTTTGTGATGTGAGACCAGGATTCGGATGAGCTAATCATTCATGGGTTCAAATTACTTTCTACGTCGTCAATTAATCCCGCTGAAAGATACCGATCGGGTTCGGTGTTCTTTAAATGAAACTTGTGAAAAGCCAGCAGCGTAGCGGCTGATGAATCAAGGTCGTGATATCGGTGAGTTGTAAATATGTGCCCACTACGCAGTTAGAAGTGTTTCCTTTATACGGTATTTGATAACACGAATTTGCACCTTCCCTGTTAAGTGATGCAGTACGTGTCCGCATAGAAGAGTGACTTGGGTTAATTACAAGTGAAAAAACAAAAAACAAAAAGATCTCAGCATCGTAAAAATTTCAACATAATTGGGGACCACTTTATGAATTATGAAATCTGGGCCATATCCAGAGCGCTCGGAGTCGCTTCTACGCCCACAACACAGAATTTTCCGCAGTTTATTACGCAGTTTTATGAACCCTCAGTCACGTTTCGATGCTGTTGGGTATGCATGTGAAAACAGACATTTACAACTGGGAAAATCCTGCCATTGCACAAACAGATATCTTATCAGTACATTGAATTAGTACCTTGAGCTCTTCAATTGACGCAAAAATATCGGCCGCTGGAAGTCTAACGCCAAATGGATTGGCTTTTACGGCATTCGGATTTATGCGGTAAAACCGGTCAAACAATCTATAGCAACCCAGTTTTATTATCAATTTGTTCCAGAATGAAAAAAATTTTGATAAAAATTGTGATTAGTCATTTTTACTGGTATATTACCGAATGATATCTCTGCGGCTGAAGTAGGTAAGTTCGCCTATTTTTTTTTTTTAGAGTAAAACGTTAAAGAAGTTTCATAACACAAAAGTGTTGTAAAAATTTTTTATTTTTTATTTTTTTTTTAGTATGGCAATGTTTTTCTAACTTACAGCATTCATCGATGTCTTCCAGTGATAGTAAAGTGGTTGGTTTAGCTCCCATTACTTTGTAGACTCCTATTCTGGTGGGGTCTGCGTCACGTGTTCAAAATACCAATGTGTCAAAATGAAATAAAACAGAAGTTTCACGCTACAATGTGCAGAACGGACCAGTGCTGCTAGTTTGTCGAATGACGGTTCGTTAAATGCCTTGTGTGAAGAAAACGATTCTGTTGCAGAGACGGAACTTACACGCTGTTTTATCTCGAGTGACTTCGTGTGTGTGAGTTACACTTTCTAAATTTATCGATAGCTGCAAAGTCACCCAAAACCCACCACACACTTCCAACGTTGCACCAAAACGAAAAATGCACGAGCACACGCCCATTGTGCCATGAAAACACGTATGGCATTAGATATAGCCAGTAAAAACTCGGTTGACTGAAAAATAGAACGCTAGTTCACAGTCACCCGAAGCGATCGGACGTGGCGTGATTCGAATTACTTCACGACTAGCCGTTGCTGGTTTACTGGTTAGCTGGGCTCTAAGCCGGAAAAAACTCAGTCCTGTCCTTAAGTATTGTAAGATGATAGCTCTATAGCTCTTTCTTCAAGGACTAAGGAAGTGGACAGCCAATATTTTAGTTTTATACCGTCGTGTGGATTTTCTTCCGCCTGAGCTGATGCCTTAGTTAGTTTAATGTCAAACGCTTTATTCTTATGCAACTTCCCTGTACTTGAAGATTAAGAATGCACAAATATTATTGAATAAACTGTACAGGTTCAATAAGTCAATGTATACAACATCTTTGTTTATTTGATTAACTCGATCTACAAAACGTAAAACATGTTCAAGCTGTATTGAATTCGTGACTTCCCCGAGTTCTCTGGACGAATTTTAGTTTTTCAACATTGACATCAGGGTACTTGGCTTGTAGAGCTTCTTTATCCATATTGGGGAAGTATTTGAGAAGCATCGCTGCCTCTCTTTCATGAAGTCTAAAATAAAATTTGGATGAATTATTTTTTAACGGGTGCATTACAATTAACGTGAAAAAAAAAAAAAAAATGGAAAAAAAGAACAGAAAAACCACAGCTGTATTAGAAATTGTAAGCATACAAAAAACCCACCTTTTTTGTTTAAGTTTCAATTTTCTTTCTTTTTCTTTGATTAGATATTGGAACTTTAATGTTGCTCTATCTTTCACTTGTGTCACTGCTTCTATTGGCTCACGGATGGCAGCTAATGGATCGGTAGGATCTAAAGTTTTTTCAGCTCTAGGTTTAGGTGCTTCTTCACCAATTTCAAGCTGCCAATATGCATCATTTCTTTCATGAATGACTTGTTCAAGTCTGGTCATACTGTCCTGAATTTTATCAATTCGTTCTGGTGATGGAAAGAGATAGCAAGCTTCACGACAATTGTACTCCATCGTCAGCAGCATGTTCCTTTCCTTCAGGAGCACAAACCTAAATGGTTGCCACAGGTTTATCACATGTTATAATAGTAACATTTTATGGTCTATTATTATTTATGTTCAGCAGTTGATAATTTCATGTACCATAATTTTTGAAGATCAATATTACTCTTGATACGAAGCTCGTCCACTGTCCATGAACGACCACTTTTGACTTCGCTAGCTCCAAAATTTTTAGGATCGTCGAAAAATTGCATTAAGTTGGATGATTTAAACGAGGTCATGTGAATGGAAGTAGAATTTGCCGGTCGGAAACTTAAAAAGACAAAATCAATCAAACTCGATAAATCATTGAAGGTCAATAGCATAGATTATAGTAAAATTAGTATTACCATTTTGACGGTGAAAACAAACCAAACGTTTGCTGAGGATTAACTTTTTTATGAAAAGAAAAAAAACACGTGAAGAATTTGTTTCTCACAGGCGCGGCCATTATGTGTTGTCTATTGTGTATTTTTTTTTTTTTAGGTTGAATCAAGGCCTACTTCATGGTTAAGGCCTGTAAACTTGAATACCTCCTATGGCGGGTAGGCGTTACTCAGCGAGAGCCAATCAGAAAAAAAAAGAAGGTAACGATGGCACCATCTGGCGCTCGCAACTGTTACCTCATTGAAAAAAACACCCCCCCAAAATAACTATAGCACTGGGGACCCTTACTCCGTTCGCGGCATTTTAACAAAATTAAACACTGATTTCGATTAAGTTATTGGTTTTTCGTTAAACCAGCGATTTTACCTTTGAAATTTCCTGGTAAAGCACAATCACCACATCAGCGTCACCTGGTATCCACGGGGCAAAAGCACTTTTTAATACTACAGGGCAAGTTTTGGCACTACCAAAAAACATTTTTGACAATTTCCCGATAGGGATTCTTGCAAAAGGGAATGGCATACTTCATGTCTTTTTTAAAAGTATAAGGCCAATTGAAAAATAAACTTGATTTCCGTGATTAGCATTCAATTCTGAATTGAAATCATGTATTTTAAGCGAAAGTTGAAATTTGGCCAAAAATGGAAAAGTGGGAAGGGTATAGTCTTCCCACTTTTGTCAAATTCTGCGAAAAATGACATCTCATAGAATTCGACAAAAATCACACGGAATAATCCAAATTGAACGTTAATTTCGATTAAGTTGTTGGTTTTCTCGTTAAACCATCTGTAAAAAAAAAGTGCTGCCCTTTTTAAAACTTAGTTTGGGGTTTTTCTGATTCCAAGTGTTTGCTACTCTGGAAGTCTGGATCAGTTTCATCCAAAATCGATTAAATAAGTGGAAAACTAATATTTTATTCGGAATTAGCTTCTCATTTTGGTTGTAATTGGTTAAGTTTTTTAAAATTCCAAGTCAAAATTCTAAGCCGAATTTTCGTCGATCCAATAAGTCGGTCTTAAAATGTCGGGCTTAATTAATAGAGTTGGCTAACGTCCGAAGTTGCCAGTTCGATTAATTGTGAAAAAAAAATTGGACACAAACTAGTAACAGTTTTTGCATGGCGGCTTACGGAGTTTCGCCCGTTGTAGGTTTAGTTTTAATTTTTTCCATTGAAATTATCTTTCTTTCCATTCATAATTGGATCACGAAATTCCTTCGTTATCAGGTAATCTTGTAATTTTTATTTGACCTCGATATAGACTGTACTTTATTTATTATTAATTTTTTTGTAGACGTGTTTACTTTCTGTAGCAGACAAAAATGGATGTTGTAGAGGAAACTGGCGGGCTGATAAGGGAGCCCGCCAGTTTTTGTCTGCTACAGAAAGTAAACACGTCTACAAAAAAATTAATAATAAATAAAGTACAGTCTATACCGAGGTCAAATAAAAATTACAAGATTACCTGATAACGAAGGAATTTCGTGATCCAATTATGAATGGAACGGAAGATAATTTCAATGGAAAAAATTAAAACTAAAACTACAATGGGCGAAACTCCGTAAGCCGCCATGCAAGAACTGTTACTAGTTCGTGTCCAATTTTTTTTTCACAATTTCATCGAACTGGCAACTTCGGACGTTAGCCAACTCTATCAATAGATGGCTACACTGTTTAGTGGATCCTGGATCGTCTGCTGTAGAAATTCACCGAGACGTGTTCAGCGAGGAGTTAATTGTTCAGTGCGTTCCGTTTTAAACATTCTTTTGGCTACTCGTTAATACACTAAAATTTGCCATTTATTCGTACCAACCTGAGCGACACTTTTTCACGACACACACGATTGTTTGAAAGTTGATTTTTCACTAGACGTCATTTGAATGTACAGTTTAGTATATTTGCATGTTATTTCCTTCAGTTTTTATTTGCTTTCAGACAGTGTTTTCATATCTTTAGGTGCAGTTCCTATCCACAGCCCCCAGTCCTACTCTCCTACAGTGTGCAAAAATAGACAGTTGAAAAAGTCTTCTTATTGTGCTAATCTGCACAATGCCAGATTCATGTAAGCAATCTTGAAATCACCTATAAATAGTAATGTTGGTTTATATGTGGCTTTCATATTCAAATCTATGACACATAATTATATTAGCTAAACTGTTATTGAACATAGGACTACTCTGTATTAAAATACTCTTTCCTTAAGAAAATTTGCAGCTGTGGATTTTCTTTAGATGACTCTTGTATCGGAAATATTTTCCTGTTTCTTGGAACCAGGAACATAGGACGTCTTGATGCCAACCAAGTGTCATTGGAAAGATTGTAAATGATGTTAAGGTATTTGACAAATCTGTAATTGTGTTAATAAAGTGACTTTTTTGGTATTCCTAAATTAGCTGGAGAAACCTAAAGTTGGAGGACAATACATTTGTTTCCCGTTACTAGTTTTGTAAAACAAATGGTAAATTGGTAAAATGAAACAACATGTGACCTATTACTTTAAATAAATTGTTTTCAAAAGTGGAGATTGATTCCAAATCTTCAGCTTCCCAGGCAGACACCCATCCACGAAGCCATGGGTGATAGATGATATCCACTGCGGGCAAAACTGCGTTTTAAATTGGTATCACTTTTACAAAACCAATCAGGTATAACAAAAATGGCATTTTTTAAATTTTTTATATAGAATTATGTTGATTCATTGCTTCATTGGACAGCAGATTTAGATCACTTGTCTATTCTGAAAGAGATCATGTGTCTCAACGAAAATGGCTCTCCGTTTGCGACATCAGACCTCTCCAGTGTGTCATTCTTATGCAGAACTCTTGAAATCAAGTTGAAAGTTTAAAACCATCTCAGGAAAATCTCAGGAAATCTCACAAAACCAGGAAAAGTTGGCCCTTCTTCAAATTAATAAAGTCAAATAAGACTAAAACTCATGGTTCAATTATTTGGACACTTTACAGGTATTTCATACACTTCAAAGTAGTAACCCTTTCGTAGTTTTTACGCCACATCACTTGTGCCGGCTTGGTTTTAGTTAACCTTATTCTCAATTTTATGACTTGTTTTCCAAGATATGTTGAAATTGTGTGCCGTATTTGATGTTCCTAGATGTAGTGAAATAATATTGTAACGAATGTCATTTTAATGTGTATGTTTTTCCTATTGCTTTCTATATGTGACCGCTAGATGGCTTTTTCTAGCGTGGTCTTATTATTCTAGAGCTAGTCAGTTCTCGCCTGTACGTTGTCGGTTTAGCGTTGTATGTTTCTCGGCTGGTGTATTGTTGCTATTTCTTTAGTGTAATTTAGTTTTATCCATTAGGGCACCATTGGAAGTAGTGTTAGAATTATTTAGAGTAGTCCAATGGTGAAAGGGACCTATATGTTTGCGCCTTGTGTCGTCAGGCCAACATTTATGTAACTTTGGCTTTGGGCTGTAAGCATCAACAAGTGTTTATTGCCTCAAACAATTCTACCTGTGACAATATCTTGTCTTGAGAATCGAAATCGTTGAACAGAAAGAATAAGCTGTCGGCAGAAGGCATGGCATATCTATCAAAACTGTATTTTTTTTTTTAGTTTATCATATAACTCACAATGTTTTTTTTTTTTTCCTTTATTTTTTTTTTTAGAAAGAAGATTTAAATGCCTCCAAAAAAAGAAGCTACCCAAGAATCTAAACCTCTTATTGGATGTATTGGTACAAGTCTGAAAATAGTTGGACTCCTGGCTGTTGGTAAGTGAGATCTTCCAAAAATCATGATATATGATCATCACATCTTCCAACTTTGCATAGGCAAGTCTACCTTTTTCAATGTGCTAACAAAAAGTGCAGCACCTATAGAGAATTTCCCACTTTGCACCATTGATCTGAATGAAAATAAGTGTTCTTTTAGTGTTTATAAACACAAATTTTGGTAACTGTCATATTAAACTTTTGGTCTGGTGTTCAAATAAGGTAGCAGTTCCAGATGAAAGGTTTGATTGGTTGCTTCAGCATTATAAACCCTCAAAGTAAAGTTTGAAGAATCATATCATTCATCCATTGTATTCTTGATTGTTTTTCACTTCATCACAGTCCCAAATTCACTATTTACTGGATCAGAAGCTCATACAGCTGGCAGCAACAGAAATTATGTTCATACTAAAGGCAGTCTTTCTTAAGTGTTATATTTACAAAACATGCATGACTGTGGATGTAATGAATATTTGATAAACATACCATAAATTTCAGATAAATAATCCTTCAAAATACCAGCGTAAATAACCCCCAAAATTGAGAAAAATTACAAGCAGTGATTCAACTTTTCAGAGATAAGGCACCTATCGAAAGATATCTCATTAATGAAGGCCGACTTCTTGCACTCTTGCAGGCCTACCAACTGTTCTTCTCTAATTGTAAAATTATAACCATTCAATTGAGGAATTTTGAATAGATTCTGCACTGCCATCTATCGTCAATTTAATCAGTAATTAAGCCCGACTTTTTGTACAAAAAGTTGCCCTTATGTTTCCGTTTATTTAAAAAACGGCTGGTTTAGCGAAAAACCAACAGCATAATTAAAATCAGCGTTCAGTTTTAATAATGCCGTGTGATTTTTTTTGAATTTCAAGAGATGTCGTGTTTTGCAGATTTTGAGGAAAGTGGGAGGGTATACCCTTCCCACTTTTTCATTTTTGGCCAAATTTTACATTTTGCTTAAAATATATGATTTCGATTCAGAATTGAATGATAATCACGGAAATCAAGTTTATTTTTCCAATGATCTCATAGCTTTTTTTTAAATAAACGTAAAAAACGAAGTTAGTGTTCTAACAGCACTTTATTTGAGTTTGTTTTAAAAACGGCTGGTTCAACAAGAAATCTATTAACTTAATCGAAATCAGCGTACAATTTTGATTATTCTGTGTGATTTTTTGTTCTCCAAGGCTATCGGGAACTTTGCAAACACCGGGAGCCGTTGAGTTAAAAAAAAGTCGGGCTTATTTTGTCGGGCTTATTCTATTTCCCATTTGTGCAGTTAGGAAAACTAGATGGCGGTGCCGTTCCTCTGGATTGAGTATGCTGGTTACATGGAAGCATGAAGTTCATGGATGGTGCAAGTTAAATCGGTGTTAGCAGTGTTTCTTAAGTTTGCTGTGTTTTAAAGGATTGTTCGTCTTAAAATCAACGGTAGTTTATCTGCTATAATATATTTCTATTGTTATGTATGTATTGGAAGTGTAACACTTCAAAATTATTGCATATGGAAGCCAACAGACTTTCCTTTGTTATCAGCTAATCGAACTGCAGACCCTGAGAATAGTGAGCTATCCATGTCTCTGTTTTCCAGCATGCCATACCTCACAGAAAAACTTCCTATTTCATTTTAGCCTACCATCAAATGGAATAGCATGATTATTTATACAATGATCATTTCTATGAAGCCAAATGCCTGTGGATTCTGACGCTGAAGATCTACAATGACCAAAATTCCTTAGAATGGTACACCATCTGATTTGTGTTATTTATTGCTCAAAGAATTGTGCAACATTGAATTAATAATATTTCTCATCTTTTAATTGCAGTCTTCATGTATACATGTACTATGTTTTGCTGTCTGTCAACCAACATCAACCCATTCAGCCAGTATTCTCTGCTTGTCAACTTAGCCAACAATCAACCATCAGTATTGAATGCATCCACTCCTAAAACCTTCACTACTCAAACAACTATCTTCCGTAGACTTCAACACCCAATCAAGGTTTTTTTTTAGAATAGTTAATTTCTCTGCCATTACACTAATGTGGTATGATTTGCTATTACAGATCTTTTTAAAACTTTTTCATCGGATCCCATTTCGACCAGTGCCGCAGTCTTCGTGATCGTAACCGGTCAACATGCATAGACTTAAATGCCATCGCCTCATTGTGGTATTTTAATTTAACCTATTATTTAGCAATCTCATTTTGGTATAAAAATTTCTATCCTAGAGCTGCCAATTGTTCATCATCTTTTCCAACCAAAAATCGCCGTTCTAATACAAATCATCCAGTCATGCGTCGCTACAGAATTTACCACGTAAGTTTTATTTGATTCGCATTCAAAACTAATTATATCAGTGTTCTTATTTATTGTATTTGCTATTTAGGTGACGTCTACTTTTACTGATACATGGCAGCGTGGAAGATTCTTGGACTGAAAAAATACTCGTGGCGGGGGCGTACAGAGCAACGTGGATCGTCACACTTTTTCTGTGGTATTGTTTGTTGTTGCTAGTTAACCCGTTGGCTGCCACCCATTTGCTCCCCTTTTTTTTTGTAGCTGTAGGGACCGGGCGCGCTGCTCTGCCCTATGGGGTGGAGCAGTTGCAATGCCCTTGCCCGCCGCAAGGCGGTTAGGCAATGCACCATTAGGGACTTCTCTTTGTTCGATGCAGTGATGGTTACCTGAGGGTGTGCATTCCCTGTAAAGGTTTCCATCATTGTGTCAGCCCGGACTTGTCTTCGGACAAGTTCCATCAATCGTGGATCCTTCAGACAACGATGCGTAGTGAGTAGAAAAAACAATCTACGGGTTGTATGGCGTGGCAGCCAACGGGTTAACTAATTGTTTATGTGTATGCATGTTTGTAGTTATGTATGTATGTATAGTTGAAATATGTAATGTATAAAAGTGGTGGAATTGAGGGTGGAAGGCGGGATAATACAGAATCAATTCTATTTATAACTTTGTATTCATGTTTTATTTTAAATGTTGAAAAAGAAACTATTTTTTGAGATATTACAATTAAAGCCATCATTAGGCAATATACATGTACAAGTACTTAACCACAATTTCAATTTGAACTAGAAATTCCTATCATTTACAGCTTTTAACGCACCAGATGTATTAAAGGCTCTCATGTTCACGCTTGACTTCCTCTTGATCCTTTTGATATTCTCAAAGTACTGACACTTAAGTAATTTTGTCGACGTTATTCAAATTTTTGAAAATCATTCTATCGATATATTTTGTAAACTGTTCACATTTGTGACGCCACTGGTAAGAAAACCATTTGATAAACTTAACTGCCTATTGTGTTCAAGTTTACTTTCAAAACAAGAAAACAATGGTATAACATGGTATTTTGACAAGAGATAACTTGTCAACAAGGAAATCATGTTGAGTATTTCAAGATACTGGGGAAAAGGGTTAAGTTTCAATCTATGCAACAACAAAAAAATTTGAATTTTTTTCTAAAAACCTTAGAAAGTAGCTTAACACGTTCATTTACTGTGAAGGTATTTTGCCTTTAACAGAGAGGAACAATGAAGTCTAATAGCACGTCAAGAAGGTAGTTTAACTTAAATACTCCACTCCCAAAACATTTCGATGCTGGATGTGGGCTGCGGCTCAATGCTCTAACTGGTAGTAGGTACATAAAGGGTGAAATAAATTAGCAAAAACTTCCTGTAACAGCATTGAGCATCCCAGAAATCCAAAAACAAGTGTGGGCTAAAAAATTAGTCCAATGTTCAACAAATAACAGACATAATCATGGTTGAAATATCAAACATGCTTTCTTTCCATTCTTACCAATAAATGCTGCTTTCCCATTTTTTGCCAAATGCTGACAATTCAAGTCCCAGGATGATGACAAAATGTTTCCAATTCTACAGGTCAGATTGGCTGTTCTAGGTGAAACCAAATAATTGCTGTACCACCATTGGTTGTTCAGGACAAGAATGCTTGTACTACTTACCGACTTCGATAAAAATGCAACACCAAGTGACAAAAAGACAAGGAGGTCGTTATGAAATCGCTTAAAACAACGACGAGAAATAACTATAAATAATTTAATATGAGCACTGACAGTTTCAACAAAGACTCGACGCTTTCGTGTAGGTTGCAAAAATTGTTCTATCACGAAAATGTCCGATTGGTAGAAATTGGAAAATGTACTTTTAAAAAGGTAGTATCCTTATTTATAAAGGAAATGGATCGGAGTCGTTCCAAAGTATTATAAACATGCATATGCAAATTTAAAATACCGTAAGACCCATCAGACAACACTACGTGGTAAATGCTGGCTAGTACCATGCTAGTTAGTAGTTAGGTACGGTAGTACACTCGCTTCCATAAATATGTAGGCCACCGCCCGCGGGTTGTACCGCTTCAAAAATACCTTTATGCGCGCCTTTATGGTATATTCGACAATAGAGTAGGAAGGGGTTACATATGAAATTTTCCGCTAAAATAAAAAACTTTGTTTTGCTGACCCATCCCTCAAGTTTATTTTCTTCCTTTCACAAGCTTAAGTAAACATTCCGTAAAGGTATATTTGAAGCGGTACAACCCGCGGGCGGTGGCCTACATATTTATGGAAGCGAGTGTACCTACAACCACAGAGACAACGGGATAAAGGAAAGAGGTAAGAATCATTATCGCTATAACGTTGCCAGATCAGGGTTGAAAAACCTAAAATTTCAGGAAAAAAAAACAAAAACAAAAGAGATATAGAAGCTATATTATCTAACTCTCTGAAAAAAGTATTAGATTTTTTTGTCTGAAAACCCCAAATAACCATCTGAACAAAATATAAGGTTCGCAAATATCATATTGGCAAACCTATATTATATGCTTGGTGTAATCATTAAAGAAGATCGATGGAACAGCTTTTTGTTTACCAAACTAAGTCGATTAAATAGGAGTACTTGAGTAAATGTATGATTGTAAATTAAACACCTCCTTTGAAAATATCCCTCTACCTCCTCCCAAAATATCTGGACGGCCTACATTTTCAAATTACAAACAATTACGACCAGTAGATAATTCATGGCTACAGGTAAAATCAACAAATGGTATATTATTCAACAACTTTGTTAATGTGTAACTGATTTACCTTTCAAATGATTGGATGCAATTTATTTCAAGATATTCCAACTGCAACCAGTATGGTATGAAACATATGGTCAAGTCTAACCTGTAGAAAGTCAATTATACATTATAACCCCAATACCAAAGCAATAAATAATGTAGTTATACTCACTTACTGATTCATGAGCTGTTAGATTTGAAGTTTTGGTTAGACTATTGGTGTTTATGGTGCTTTCATACAAGCAGACTTGTGCATTGAAGCTACAACATGTGAGATCAGCTGAGAAAAACTTTCATTGTTGAGATGAAATTTAATAAAATGAGTGTAGCCCACATTTTACTACCATGGTGGAAGTCTTTGACATTGTCATAACAACCAATCAAACTACACTTTAGTTCCAACAAGAATAATTTCAACAGACTTCAGAATTATACCATAATTTGATACGAATTTGCTTTTTCAGACATTGAAAAAACCATAGGGTTTTCAAAAGTACTAGGAATTTCTAGAATGAAAACCCTTGCTCTTAAGTCTTAACTGTGACGACAACTAAAATGGTGGAATTTCACCATAGCCCACTGGATGTATAAGTTCAAGCACGTGGATGAACCATAAATTTCTACTGCAGACGATCCACTAAACAGTGTAGCCATCTATTGATAATATATCTAGTTTTAATTGATTAATTAAGCTCGACAATTTAAGCCCAACTTTTTGCTAAAAAAATCGGCTTAGAATTTTGACTTGGAATTCAATAAAACTTAACCTTTAACAACCAAAATCATGACCTAATTCAGGATAAAATATTAGTTTTCCACATAATTAATCGATTTTTGGATAAAACGGAATCAGATTCGCAAACACTTGGAATCAGAAAAACCCCCAAAACTAAGTTTTGAAAAGGGAAGCACTTATTTTTCTTTTTTTTTTAACAGGTAGTTTGACGAGAAAACAAACAACTTAATCGAAATCAACGTTCTATTTGGATTATGCCGTATGCTTTTTGTCGAATTCCACGAGATGTCGTTTTTCCAGATTTTGACAAAAGTGGGAAGGCCCTTCCCACTTTTCCATTTTTGGCCAAATTTCAACTTTCGCTTAAAATACATGATTTCAATTCAGAATTGAATGCTAATCACGGAAATCAAGTTTATTTTTCAATGAACCTTATACTTACTGTAAAAATAAGTTCCACACGCGGAGAAGTAACGGGATTAACGATACACAAACACAAAAGACAACGACCTAACGTAAACGCAATAGAAATTACTCATAATTCATAAACACGGTCTTTAAAAAAGTCCGTTGCTAGACCACGGCCTTCAAAAGTAAGTTCGCGGCCTGATTTCGGATACTTTTCGTAATTTTTCGTCTAACGCCACCTATCGTTAAATAAATCATACCCGAAACTCAGATCGGTCGTCTAAATCGCTCGGCAATCTCCTTCCGTTCAGCCCAAAATTACGGGGTAATCGACGTTAACTGCAGCGTTATCTTCTCCACAAGACGATATCCCCGCGTTCTAACTTGGAAGGTAAGAAAACGTATAAAAGATTGATGGAGGGCCCTATGCGAAAAAGAAATAACACCATCTATCGGGAGAAATCTCAGAAAAAATGTAGGGTCGGTCGACATGACTCATGAGGAGACATGTATAGTATGCCATTCCGTTTTGCAAGAATCCCTATCGGGAAATTTTTTAGGAAAATTTTTTTCAAATAGTTTTTTTTTCTTGCACGTCTGAATGCCGTTGGAGAACCCAAGATAGCACGCATAGTTTCATGACAGCAAGCATAAGTGTGGCAATTTTGTCTGTCCCGTTAGAATCTTGTATGGTTGAATACGAATTAATCTTCAAATTGCCAAAATTCGAATAAAAACTTCTTTGTCTATGCCGATTGTGGAAGGAAGAACATCCAGAAGTCTGCCTCTCAGCTCAGTATTCACGTATTCGTTGTCTAACATTGTCAAAATCCAATCTTGCATCTGAATAACAAAATTATTAGAAACATTATTTTCTATGGAAGTGCATTATCCTAAGAGGTGCCTCACGTTTTTCTTAACTACAGCCCACTGTGGTTGGCCGAACAGGTGACTCATGCCAAGTGAGAAATATTCCCAAAGATTTTCTCTTAATTTCTTGGACTGATCGTCCTTACTCAGTTGACGATGGAACACTAGCGTATCAGATATGACACCCACGACCAGAGCAAATAAATCCATCAGACTAAGAAAATTCTGGTAATAAAAATAATTAGTAGGTTAGTAGAGTAATGTCCAAAGAAATATTACCTGATCTTCAGCTAGAGGTTTCATCGCTGTTAGTTGAATGTACGACATAAACTGCAAAAGGAAGCTGTGCGACGATTTGAAATTCGCACCGATACATTGGTGAACAAGTTCCGCGGTCTCATTGTCCAGTCTGAATGCATAATTGATCAGTATAGTTAAACAGTTCTTTGGAAATAGACAAATAGTGTCTTACTGTGGTAAATAGAGCGCAAGTTGCAACGCTTTCAGAAGAAACTCCAAAGCCGCTTTAGAGTGTGATTCGTTTGAGGCAAAGAGAAGCGTTGCAATCAACTTTTTAGCTGTGCTGGTCGACGGGACGCACAATGAGCGATGCGCGCCCGACACTAAGCAAAAACAACTTGCAAAATGTTTTAGGGATTGGAAATCATCGGCTAGAATCGGAAACAGTTTCACTAGAATATTAGCAATGGTTTCCTTCACTTCAGCGGGGATTTGAGGATCGACAGTATTTAAGGAGTGTCGTAATCGAGTTAAGATTACTGAAATCTGCGTTTGTTCATTGTCCAATAGCACATAAAGGAATTCTTGCACAGATTTCACCGGCAGCGCCTTACAGATGGATCCCAGGTACGAAAGAGCAACGACGGCTGATCTTCCCTAAAAATCAAAAATGAAGTATTAGTTTCTTGAGATACTAAATATTCTTTTCTCACGTCTAGAGGATCTTTGGCGAAAACATTTTCGGCAATAGTCTGGGCGGAAAAAGAGTGAGGAACTTGGCTGAACACGATTTCCATGAATTCCGGCTCCAGATTCTATAAAAAAATTCGATAAAAATTAATGGGGCCCGCTAGAATATTGAATAAAACACACGTATTGTTGCGCTATTGGTAAAAGTGACATCCAGTTCAGAGGAGGTAAAGGCCTTTCAAACGGTCCGCCAAGCACTTTAAAGGCAACGGACATCCTCACTCGACTGACTGAATTGATTTCGCAAATTCGCTGCATGTAGACAACCAAAGCAGCCAGGACACTGTCTTCTTTCAGTGAACTGTGAGATTCGTTGAAATTAGGAAATCATAAAACTTGCACATATAAGATTTTTACGAAGAATAGTTGGATGGTTCGTTTTTCTTCGTGGCATCGTTAGCTGCTTTTTTATAAATCCAGATCGGCATTGATCGGATTTCTTCTTCGATCAGATGAGAAAGCAGGGTGGTGAAACCATTCATTACAATTTCGTCATCATAGAAATCCATAAGTTTCATCCAACAGAGGCCCGGAAGATAGTCGAGGACATCTTCAGCCTTAATGACAGTTTCTGTTTTACCGGGTGGCAGATATTTTGCAGGCACTTTCAAATCGTCCTTGCTCGAATCGGGCATGCATTTCAAATTGAAATCTTTCTTGGGAAAACGACTTAAAGATCTGTGCAAAAGACAAGCTAAAGTAAATTACAGAATAATATTTGTCACTTCGAGCACAAACCTGAGTGCGATGCAACGAGCTTCCGGCGAACTCGCCGTAGTAGATATTCGAAACAATGTTGTTATGGCTTGATGGATAAATTCGTCATATTCCTCATTGTCGATCCTCAATTCGGCTGTCAGTCCAAGTAAATGGCAGACTTCAGATACTACAGACGTTCGATTATCCTGATTTAGTTTTGGTGCTAGAAGATCCCATACGGATTTCAGATCAACAACTTCGGCACGACACAATGATACCAGACTGCGGAGGGATAGAGTGGCAATTGTGGCACTGCTGACAGTGCTTATTTTGCCAAGAGAAGAGTTGAGCAAATCCGAAATTATGGATAGCAGTTCCGCCCCATACTTGTCTGATCTAAAACACAAGTGAAGAAAGAATGATGTAGTTATAAGGCTTAATTTATTTTTACCTATTTTTACAGATGATGTCAATTGCTGTCGCTTTCGCGATAAGGAATTCTTCTGTTTGTTGTTGGTCCGTATTCAAAACTTTCTCCAAATACGGATATACACGATCCTCTACTTTCCACAATTCGGCAAGTAATCGAGTTCTCACAGGTCTTAGCTGTGGGCTAGAAGACAATGCCTCAAAAATCTGGAGCACTCGTGGTACGCAGGTCTTAAAAAGGGAAATGGCAAAAGGGATAGTAGAATCTTGGAAGCTAAAACATTTTGACAGTTACGAATAATTACCTTGTCTATTGCTAACGAAGGAAGATGATAAAGAATAGCAAGTTTGGCTTTTCCGTTTGAAGGTGTAGTTAGTTTCTTCAAAAGTAGTGTTAGCAACGATTTTGCATATAACTTAGTGGACGAAACGTATTCAACAGCAGCTTCTAATGCAGAAATGTGCCCTGAACGCCAAAACACAGCGCAATTCAATAAAAATATTGCATCGGATAAAGACGAGCGATCACATGACCGACAAGAATCCGAAAGATTTTGTGGCAAATGATGTTCGAAGCGTTTAGCGAGTTCTGCTGTAGCTAATGCTATTTGTATGCTCGATTCCGAACGAGACAAATAATGAATATACCGCGTTGACTTAGGGCTATCCGATAGGGCCTTATCGGATGCCAAAAACGGTGCTGGTGTTGACTCAACAATTTCTATTACATTCGATTCCAATTTGGTTGAATACGGGAATATAGGCAAAACCGCACATTGAAGTATACCCCAGACGTATGGGTTGCAGTGCTTTTTTGCAAGGCTTCGGCAAAAATCTAAAAGAGGTTCATAGCAATTGGCATGGCACCCCAGCAGAAACTGACCAACCATGACCACGATTGGTTCCACTTCTAATGCGCAATTGTCGATGAGCTGTTTCAGCAAAAAAACGCAGTGGTGAATCCCGAATCCAAATTTGTTGTGGCATGTTTGCATGGCGGAAATTAAGAGGATAGCTAATATGCTAGCTAAATCATCTTCACCTTTTTGTGTAATAGCATAGTCACACAACTGCTGTACACACATAAGGTGGAAGTTGCTGCTGATTTTCTCATGATTCTAGAATGACCATATTTAAAACATAATTCAGAAATATTCTTTACATAAAAATCTTAATTTATAAACACCTGTTGATGTTGCCACACCAAAGTTTCCAATAACCAATCAATGATTAAGGGATTTTTTCCAACATGCAACTTCCCCACAAGTGTGCACAGAAGAGAAGTACGTGCCTCATAGCGTCCATGACATAAGATGTAAATCACAAATGGTTTGATTTCCTTTAATGCTTGAACTTCAAACATTCCACATGAAATGATGTTGCTGATTTGTTGCATTATGTAAGGCCACGAATCAGGTTGCATCTCATACAATGAAATGAAAGGATGGCGTCCTCCCCGATACGACCCTCGTAGCATCAACTGTGCAACAGTGTCAGTCAAGAGACCATAATGTCTGCAAAATAAAATAATATTTAGTTACTTCTAGTTTGGCTATACTTGGGTTACCCCAGTAATTTACCTAGCTGTGGCAGCACTTGAGAGTAATGCGGTGATGCTTTCATTTATCCCGAGGTGTCCATTAAAGGTCAAATTGAGAACAGCATGGCTGGCCTCAAAAGCCACTGCGTAGTCAGGGTCCCCACAATGATTCCACAAGAAAGTTAATTCAATTATTTTTTCACCATCTTTATGATCTAGTTCTATGAGTTTGTTTGTTAATTGGTGTTCCACATCGCTAAACACCTAAATTTGTGTGATATCATCAGACAAAATATCAAGAATGTTAATCAATATTCTCAGACACGACATTCGAAGACAGGTTAGAAAAAAAATTTCAACATTTTTACCTGGTGAAGCAAAAAAGAATTCCCTTTGGATTGCTCAAGTTTTCGAGAAATCTTCTCCATCATTTACTTTTTATGTTGCTGATAAATAAACACACAGCTTAATCGGAAATGTGAAATTTGTTTCCGCCAGTTTGTTATGAATCTAGCGCCGTAGCCCTCTTGCCCACCAGCCACCACTACGAAGTTTTAGCTACTACCGTCTGCCAAACTTTTGCATCTCGCTAAAACAACAAACTATTTCAAAATTGTTTATGTTTGATTCGATTCTGGGGATACATGTATTGCATTTTCATTACTTCATGGAAACATTAACTAAACATTATAATAAACAATATTATAACAATGAAATCGTTGTTCGTTTTTACAGTTGTTAACTGTGACTGATAGATGTCATGGCAAACATAAGTTGAAAATAATTCAAACACTTGAAAACAAATACAGAAAAAGACATGAAATTTTGCCTTCTGTTGATAGAGTCTATTAGATACGGTGAATGCAATTTCATACGTCCTGCATATGATAAGTTATGCGCTAACGATTTAGTCCCACTTCCATTTCGGTTTATGGACAGTCAGCTTGTTTTTCTCTTCATCAACTCCCGATCGAAAATTTCCCGACAGACCATTGAAACTTCCTAGACCAGCCTGTTGGAAGCCTTGGCCAGCAAATTGGGAACCTCCATTGAGTCCAGAAACACTGCCAAACCCGTTCGGATTTCCGAATCCGGATAGACCGCCCAGCCCACCGTTAATGCCACCGAGCCCATTTAAACCACCAAATCCATTCACGCCGTTTATTCCTGGTGAACCACCAAGGCCCCCCAAACCACCAAGTCCATTCACTCCACCTAGTCCACTTGCACCGCTCAGGGCTCCAGTACCGAAGCTACCTGGATTGAAATTATTTACCCCAGCGAGCCCACTAGGGCCGCCGAAGTTGGAGCCTAGACCGCCAAATTGCGTACCGGAGGGACTGAGAAATTGCTGATTTCCACCAAACTGTGCATTAACCGGATTGAGAAATTGCTGGTTCCCACCAAACTGTGCACTAGACGGATTGAGAAACTGTTGGTTCGCACCAAATTGTCCAAACGAAGGATTCTGGAATTGTTGATTTGCAGCGAATTGCGAACCGGACGGGTTCAAAAATTGTTGATTGCCACCGAACTGCGAAGCTGAAGGATTAAGAAATTGTTGATTTCCACCAAACTGCGCACCCGTTGGATTAAAGAATTGCTGCTGGTTGCCTCCAAATTGCGATCCTGAAGGATTAAGAAACTGTTGGTTACCACCGAGTCCACCCAATCCACCGAACGATCCGAGTCCCGCGCCTGTTTGCTGTCCGAAATTAGACCCCAACCCGCCTAGTTCAGCCACACTTGCCGCTGTTTGAGGTGCCGTGTCAGGTGACGCATCTGCAACAGTCAATCGCATTCAATTTATTATTTCTTCAAGAAATTCGTTTTGCAGTTTCACACGCTTACCTGGTAGAGTATTCCGAATGGCTTGCAATGAATTGGTTAGCATGCTCTGCAGACCTCCAGGTGTGCTATTTAATTCAGTGATAAACGCTTCGGCCGTTGATGGACACTTGGTAAATTGCTCGCGACACCTATTGGTATCCCGATGTGCCACACCCCATAGAGCCGCTTCAATAGGTGCATAAGCTCCAAATTCTTGAAACCGCATCAATTGCAAAACGCTAAAAGAATCACACACACACACACAAAAAAAACACGTAGAAAGCCTTGAGCAAGACTTACTGAATACGAAACTTATGAGCCGTTTAATAAAGAATAGAATCTTACCCTAAAATAGACCGGAAGGTGCTCGGATGTGAAAGATTTAACGCCCCTTGTGCGTTTTCATTTAATGAGGGAAATACGGTTGGAGGAACCAGAGCGCTAGTGCGATTAAATAGACCTCTACCGAATGCAACAGCAACCAAAACATAAATGTTTGTTAAACGAATGTTGACTATATATGCGTAAAGAAATAGAAAGTTTACCTGTTGGCCATAAACTCGCAAGCTAAACGCGATGCGCATTTCATTCGATCCAGTTCGACAACAGTCTTTACCATGTTATTGACCTGTCCAACTCCTTGCCTATAGTCATGAATCAAGTGCAGAGTTACTAGAAAGCTCTTTTTGATATTTGTGTACAGTATATCAACAACTAGAAAATCGTCTGGTCAACAGGCTTTTTTCTAATCATTGGAGAAAAGTCAAACGAGTTTGGGAGCCTTCAACAATTTGCGAGTAAGAGAAAGTGTCACGTTCTGTTAGGCGTAAGTTGGAAAAAACCGTGTATAAAATAACACATTCTGGTTTATAAGGACAATGCTCTCACTTTCAAAATAAAACAAACAAAACTCTTTTCGTCTGTATGTTTGGGTATTGTACATTAACACAAAGAAGATAACGAGAAAAAACAAAAAAAAAAATGTAGGAAACTATTTACAAGATAGGAGGTGCTCCGGATGCAGCTCCCGAGCCAAGGGTACCCAAACTAGCCAAATTGGCCACGTTGGAGAGGCCTCCAAGAACGTCTCCCGTAAGGCCGTTTTGAGTGAATAGGTTTCCTGCTCCTCCGCCGAGTCCGTTGGAGCCCTGGCCGAATCCTCCAAAGCTACCTTGACCGAAATTGTTATTCAACTGTCTTTTTTCTCTGACGAGTTTGTGCATGTCGCGTGACACGACCAGATGATTAACAGCCGCTTCGACGGTGTGATAGAATTCCTCCATCAGTAAAGACGCGTCGGGGAGGTCTGGCTTTTCGACGGCACTCAAAGATTTCGTAAAGGCACCAGGCAAAAGAAGACAAACAGATGCGATTTGAATAAAGCGCCACATCATTATTATTTAAGGAATTAAAATCAGCAGCTGGGCACTAGAGGATCACGCTTCTAAGAGAAACACACATGGAATGAAAGGAGAAAACGCAACCGAAAAGAAGTATCCTCGTGCTGCGCACAACGGGGGAAAAAAGAAGGTCATCAGCTCGGGTGAAAGCCGCTTTCCACACGGATCACACGTATATGCATCACCATGTATGTGGACGCACCTCATCCGGAAAATTTCACTTTTTCCTTCATCATCTGTACCGTCTGAGACATTTTGGGTGTTTCCAACGAGTCTCTGTCCGATTGTAGGTCACAGGGGCCAGCAGCGTTGCATTGGAGTTATACTTCCCGGATCAACGTGGGAGCTGTTTGCAGATGGAGTTTTGATTCCATATTTTCTGGTGTTTAGGTCTACTATTTTGTTTTGTTTTTCTCTTCTTTTTGGATTTGAGTTTAACCAACTCTACTGACCAACGCGAATTGTATTAGCCGTTGAGAAACTTCACGAAAGGTGGCGTGCAACTATCGTTTCAATCTAAAAGAGGAGCCGCCGTGTCCGTTTCACCTGTGTATTCAAACGGTGAATCAGATCGTGAGTTGAATAGCCCAGTGTTCAAATCGAAAGCGAAATTAATGAATTCGTGTCAGAGGTTTCGGAAGGAGATGATTTTCCGATGTGGGGACAAGTAGTTGTTACAACTGAACGGACGATGAACTCAAATTTTCCCGGTCTAACGGGGAAAAAAAAAACAAGAATTAAAGGTGACATCATTTGATGTTTTTTTTAATATTTTTTGCTGAATATGCAAGAGAAAAAAACGCGCATGACGTCGGCCTCTATACCATAATCGGGTTGTACGAAAAATTGAATGTAGGCCATGTCCGTGCTCGGGTGAAAGGGGGAAGTTGCTTGTGAACACGCAAAATACGAGTTGAGGTCATCCAATTGCTCATTACCATACAGGGGGGGGTGTTTGAAGAATGGCCAAAACTACAATTGCTCTATTGACACAATCCACATTCATTTTTCGTAAATGTTAATAATCAGATTTTCCCCCGAAACGAATTAGATCCAATTCAATTCAACTTGATTTTGAACGCGGTCAACAAACACAAAGCTGTGTCTTCCTTTCAAGTATAACTACAATAATAACAAACAAAAAGGAATGACGGATCGTGAAATGAAACTGAATAAAAGTTCCTACCGCATTTTCAGCCGGACAAGGTATACTATAATGATCATGTACAGTTTCTATTCTGTATAATAGCTCGAAATTTCAATGTCTGCAAGGAACGATTTATCACTTGCGGTAGTCCATCATTTCCATATCAAACACCGAAATTATACAGTCTGGATATTAAACAATCCACACCGGAAATGGGCGCGAGGATATACAAGAAAAGCGGCTACAATAAAAAAAAAAAAAAAGGGTAACACAAGAAAAGAACATCTTCAAATCTATTATACTTACATTTATTATTATTTTTTGCTGCCAAGAAAACAGCTTGCATCTTACCGTTTTCTGTTTTGATCTCATAATTATATACAGAAACAACACAGCCATGGGTATAGACACCAACAGAAAAGACGGACGTCTTTTCTGTTGTTGTTGTTGTTTTGTTTACCTCTCGATGAGGAAATAAACGGCCGACACAGTCAGTTGAGCTCATTATTCAATTGAGTCATTACGGTGAGTTCGGTGGAGAGGGGGGGAGGTGACTCATTGAATATTCGTGATCAGGAGAGGGAAAGAGATTCAAACAAGACGAAAGATAAGCAACAATATACGAGAGAGGCAAGGAAGTTTGAGATGATGGTGCGTCACACAAACATAACAAAAGGTGAGTCATTTTTCAAAATATAAAAAAAAAATAAAAAAATAAAGGGAACTGACCGAAACGTCTGTTATGTAGGACTATAGACTAACTTTTTTCTTTTTTTACCCCCCGTTAAGACATCTGCAACAAGTTGAAGAGGAGACAAGGGGAGAGGGTATACTATATTAGGAACTGGTTTTTGGCTATATGCATGTTTCCTCGATGTGTCAGGTATCCACGTAGAGGGGTGGAAAAAGAGCAAGGGGATTGAAAAAAATATGCACCTGACTCACGACCATTTCCGGTGGATTTGTTCGTTTTGAAAAAAGAAAAAAAAAAGGGGACAAGTCCAACATAGAAAATCACTTCCAAATGTTTAGCATGATGCGGGGTTCGTTGAGCCGCTCATATGATTCAGAGCGTGCCCTCTCCCAATATTGACGATGCGGAGCATCCGACACAAAATAATCCCTTTAGAAAATGGACGGTTTCAAGAGTCAATATTGATCCTTCTTTTTTTCGAACATTTTAGTGGCCTGTTCAACAGCAGTTTGACATACGATCTATCTACATGGAATATTAAATGCTGATAGACCCTGCCTTGTTGGTGTAACTTTGTTTCATATACCTTATTCCCTATGCCTATAACCATTAGTTTTCTTTCTTATTTCTTCAAGAAAACTAGACGTCAAAATTGGTAGGTTGCGTCGCTGTTGTTTTTCTTGTTACTTATTTTTTATTTGTTTCTTTTTTTTCCCACAGAATTCTGTGCTTACACGTTTTGCAGTTGCGTCAACAAAAAATCAGAGGGAAAACGGTCGAAACAAAAGATGTTAATCGCTTGTGTATTGTTACGGGGGCAACCCCTGCTCCTTTTTCTCCCTGTTGATTGGATGATAACAAGACGTGAGCTTTTCGTTGTTGTACTCTCCCACTCACTCTCCCCCCCCCCAATTTCTTAGCTGTAAAGTCGTAATGTCCATAAGAGTCCCTCTTTTTCGACTGCTTCTCCGGATGGGAGGCTTATATATAGGAAAAGAAAGAGAAAAAAAAAGGAGATCCATCATCCACGTCCAGCGCGGTGGGGGTGTGTTTTCTTTTTCTATTTCTTCTCTTTTATTTTTTATTTTTTTCTTGTTCTTTTTCTATTCTCAACTGTATGTGCAATAGAAACCATCAAGAATGGGAACATCATTGCCGTTGTAGACACTGATACTGTACACATTCTCTTATATTGATGATATATACATATTCCCAGGTCCGAGAGTGTGTCTATAACAAGGCCAATAGATCCATCAATTGCTGACGTCATCGATAATGCGCCCTGCGGTTTTGGGCGAAACTGTCACTCTGTGTATAACCATATAGCGTCAAGAATCAAATGGAAATAAATCAAAGCAAGAAAACGGTTTCACTGTTTCTTTCAGCTTATATACGTTTCTTTCTTTTTTTCCTCACCTGATCTCAATGTCCTATATACCTGTTGCCCGTGTTGTCGTGACGGAGCCAAACAGCACAATAGCAACTGGAACTATAACCTATATAGAGTCCATTCAACAACATAGAAGGCCTTCCCTTTTTCTTTTTATTCTATAAGCTTCACTGCGGGTTAGCCATGGAAAAGTATACACACAAACTTTGGTCGGCTATATCTAGAAAGAAAAGAAACAAACTGAGAGGCCCCAGCAACGATGTGCTGTCACCTTCCGATGATCGGGCCCCCAATGTGAGGGAATGAAAAGAGAAAAGAAAAAAGCAAGTCGCTCTTAAAGGTCCTCTTTTTCTCGCCGTATTGTATTTGATTTTTATATGCGCATATAATAGGGCAACACCTGCCTCCGCGAAAACAGCCCCTCCGCTGACAATAACAGCGTTGACGCGTTTTTTCTTCCATCAACCCCAATGTGAAAGGCCCCCAAGAAAATGTGGGGAAAAAAGGTATACATGTATAAATAAATACTGAATTATTATTTATTATTTTTCCTTCCTCCCTGCGTTGCATATGTGAGTGGGGGCTACCTATACGTCTTGACGGGCCTTCTTCCGTCAAGCTTTTTTTTTAGCTTCCTCAGAATCTCCGACACTTACCGGCCATTGTCGCCAAAGGTGAATCGCTATACATGTATGGGGCCGTCATGGGGCCTCGCACCTCTTCGATCTGAATATATTTCTAGATTGTTATCTCAAGTGGGTCGACGTTGTTCCGAGTGCGTGGAGCAGTAGATTTTTTTTCTTTTTTTTCCAACTGAAAATGTAAAAATACATTGTGATGCAAAGGAAATAAACATTTTTTTTTGTTGACAAAAAAATATGTTGAGGTGAAATGAATAACAGCAGCCCACAATAACAAAAGAAATCGTATAAAAATTGTAGAGGGAAATATAGTAAATGTTTTCAAATTCATTTCGAATGACTTAGGAGTTTAGCCTTTCGGTTAAGCTTCAGCGCCCCGACGCCTAACTACCGAATAAATAATCTGACACTTATCTCCCTCGTTCTTTCCCCATTTGGGGGCCCTGGTATATATAAGAGCGTGTCTCAAGACTTATATATTTTCTTAACTTTTCGGGAACTGCTTCTTTACCCCGCTCTTTTTTTTTTTAGCGCATATCTCTCTACGGGCTTCCTGATGGCGTCGGTTTGTTCCCTTTAAAAAATAAAAATAAAAATAAGATATATAGGGAGCATTAAGACGACACCATTAAGAGCTCAGACGACGGCGACACGGGTTGAAATTGTTTTTTAATTGACATAGACATTGCCAAGATCTCCGGTTGAAACATTATTAGAGAGACAAAACGGCCGCTTTTTTTTTTTTAAACACCCCCCGATAACATTTAATGCGGAGAATGTTGATTGATTTATGATTTACTATTTTCTTTTCTTTCTTTCTTTCAAAATTCTCGCCCTTTTTCTGCATTTCAATGGCGAAGGGCACGTTGACACGTTGTTCGAATGCCCCTTTTCTTGCATATACAAAAGCCGTGTATATGCAGAACAACAATTGGTTCAACAAACCAAAGGTAATGGGGGTGAAGAAAAAAAAATGGAAGTTTATAAGCCGCAATCGGTCGCATACAGCGGAATCGTCAGTACGGAAAACATCGGTAATTTGCCCTCTATTTTTTTTTTTCTTTCTCTGTTTGAAAAAAAAAAAAATGTGTAACCACATCGTTCCGTGGCGACACGGGGAGAGATTAAATAGGTCTCTATACCTGGGGGTCGGAGTTGAAGAAGAAGAAAAAAAAAATGCATGATCGATCAAGCGAAGTTGAATACAACACGTAATGTCGCCTTTTTTTTTAAATTTCAGAACCCCCTCTCTTAGATTTTTTCCATGGAATGGATTTTTTCGTGCGGAATTACCACGCACACGCGCAAGGTTCTCTTTTGAAATGGCGTCGCAACGTCTAGTGCTATACATGCCCGATTAGTTTTTTTCCGTATTCAAATAAGGTTGCAGTAAATTGAAACGAAAAATACTTTAGATATTTATTCAAATGTTGTCTGGGATTCATTTTTTTCTTTCTCTTTTGATGTGACGCAACAGAGCTTATTCACACTTTCAGGGGGCGTGTGATGAGATTCGGCACGGAAAGGATTGAATGACAGCTGTTTTTTTTTCAGACAAACTAGCGTGAATCTGTCGTCAATAATCATTGATGCGTGCTGATCAAGGCCTACGTTTTGCATAGCCGCATTGAATAGAAGCAGAAAGGAATAAAACGCATTAAACAGATCGTTTTCTATAGTATACACGGGAAATGGCTGTATATCAAGGATAGAAAGTGAGAGAACATAACGCATTCAACAATCTTAACTGGGAATCACTGAGTTAGAAACGCGGCCATATAACTGATACTATCGCCCAGTGATGGACTGCAAAGGGCGGAATGACATTCCGTTCTTAATGATGGCTCATGATCGTCAACTAGATGGTAGGCAAAGATGCAACAACGACGTCCGACGACGCTCTTTTTCTCTGTCTCTGCTTAAGCGCGTCCCTCTTTCCTCATCGCTGTGCTGATAAAAGAAAAGAAAAAAAGGATGCTGTGGTTTTGGCTACAGTAATTAATCCACGTCTCTCACATAGCCACATATATATATCGAATTTCGGGTGTAGGAAATGTCTGCCGATTAGCCGTGTGTGCAGATACACGTGACCTGCTCCGGCTGAAGCCCTGCAGACCCCCCCGACTTTTCGCTGGTCCCTCCTCAGATGTTGCATCCACAAAACTCAAAAAGTATATTACGGAAGAAGAGAGAAAGAAAGAGAGCAGGGAAACGAAGAGGAAGAAGTCTTGACATGCAAACAAATGAGCGTCGTTTATCTTGAAAGCGCGTCGGGGATTCAAACTGTCCTCTTTTTATTTTTTGACTCTCTCTCTATCCTCTTGTTCTTTAGTTCCCTTTTTCCTCCCTCCCTTCTTTTCAACTGCTGGCATATTGTATTCACGTTTACACACACACACAGACACACACACAAACTATATAAGCAGAGTGAATTCATATGTATAGTAGGCACATCATTGTCATGGTGAAACCTTACTCAGGGGTTTTTGATGGACAGCAGTTGAAATTGGAACTGGAAACAAGTGGCTCAGGCAGGAGACAGCTCCACACGAGCTGGAACTGAAAGACCAATGGACCAGTGGTCAAAATTGTGAAAGCCTATTCGACCAGAAGATGAGCTCCGCGCGGTCAGTAACATAGTGTGTAGACACGTGACCTCCAGTATATTACTAAATAAGAGGCACGGCCATCAACCGCAGGTCCAGGCACAAGAGTGTACAGGCGGATTAAAGGCATCCGGTCATCCAACAACCGTCATTGACAGGTTCGTTTACACGGAACTTATTTGGACTAGTCTCGCCGCCGGTTTGTTTGCTGTTCTTGTATATATTTAATCACATTAGTAAAACGTCGAGTCTATATAGTTTGCCCGCCTCAAACTTAAACTATTATAGACGGTTCAACGTATATTCACACATAAACAGTTACATAACATTATTTTTCGCCTCGTCCTTTTTTATGCTCGTGTGGTAGGGTGATTACACGATATGCAGTCACGACAGGAAGTTTAGTTCATTCTATTTTCCTGTTAACTCGAATCAAATCTTTTTTTCTGCGCCATTCGGTTGATGCATGGCGTCGTTAACGGCGATTTCGGTCGCAAAGTCTGCGGACAATATGATGAAATATTGCGGTCAATTTGCCCATGTGAAGAGGATGGATGAGCTCCTGTTTTTTTTCTCTCTTTATAGACATTAGTATAAAGCTGTATACAGAAAGCCGGAATGAAAAAAAAAAATGGAGGGGGTAGTTAGTTGCATTGAAAATGGATCCCTCGAGCATCGTGAACGATCAGATCAGATGCGAGGGTTGCCAACAACGAGGTGTTGGATGGTACATAAATCCTCGTCATCCTCTTTCTTTGCTCACTTCCTATGTAACGTGGTAGAAACTGGCCTCTAGTAATGGATAATTGACCGCCGCCATTTTTTTTTTTTCAATGCAAGTACAAACGCAAGTTTCTATTTTTTTTGTGTGTGTTTGGTGGGACTGTCGGAGAATTGGGGTGATTCTTTTTTCTCTTGGCTTTTCAGTGATACAATAATGCCGCTAGGGAGGGTGGACGCTCCCCCCTCTAGGACATGGTGATGATGATCTTTTTTTATTCTACGTAACACAAAGTCTTTTTTTTTTTCTTTTTCCCACTTGATTGCGGTTCTCTTCTTCTCTTTTTTTCCCGGGTGATACAGTGGCGAACGGAATATGTCCATTTGATGAAGTGGCCGACTCTTTGATTTGCATTCACAGCGCAGCCAATCGAGTTTTCCCAATTGTTGAACGGCCGAATAAAGCGCCAATAGGGGAATAGAAGGAATCAGTTGAAAAATGTAGATACATCTACTATATATAAAGAATTATATTCCCATTCTATAGAGCAGCGTCCTTTCTTTTTTTTTTTTTTTTGATATATCGTTTTTTCCCTTTCGTTTTCATTTCTTTTATTTTTATTTCCAGACATAAAAGCTAGAGTGTGAATGAAACTGCTGATTTCTATCCCAGACGTTTTATTCTTCCACCGTATTTTATACACAGAAGTTTTTTTTGGGTTTTTAACTACCTCTGGCTGAGATTTAAAAAGAAAAGAGGAGAACCTGACTGGCCGATGTGTTATTCTCAGCACGACTCATCTCCGTTTTTATAACCTGACACGTCCCACAATTTCGATTTGAAAAGAGGAGAAGGAAAGGCAGCAAACAAACTTTTCGCTCAACTTCTGCACATCGCCTTCAGCCAGCAGAAGCTGATAATGAAGCAGTGTAAAAACGTAACGACGTGACGCTGTCTTCATCATAAAAAATATATATAAGCAGAATCACGGCACTACAAGGATGAGACCATAAATTTATTACAACATCCTTTGACGAACTCTTGTAAAGCAACAATTGTTATACCTTGAACGAAAGCTTCACTTCTTGTTGGTTTTTAAAAAAAAATGGAGGGGGGGAGGAGGGGGTAGTATAGAACACAATCGTGGATTGACTCCGTGATGCAAGTTATGTCCGTGAACACGTGTGTTTGTGCTATACTGGACTGACGTGTATAACAACGCGGATAATAGCGCACCGTATATATATATACACAATCTACTCTGTACTATTCGTAGTCATAACCCCCTGCTGATTCATACTGTCTAGCCTATTAATTGGTGAAGGGTATAGTCATATATATCTATTCTGTGTTATGTGTGTAGAGAAGAGAATGACGCCAAAGTGGGGGCTATATAAGAACGAGAGGGGGGGTGTGTAGTTAGAGAGAGCTATAATAGCCATATAGCGCTCATTAAGCAATGGCCACCAGGTGGCTTTGTACATCTTTCCTCCCCCTCCACCAGTAAACGACTCACACACACACAAAAAATTGAGAGAGAGAGAGAGAGAGACAGTGAAATAACAATAATAATGACGCTATTGTTTCCGATTGTCAGTCATGTTACAGCACTGCAGATGGGGTTGACGTATCAGTCACCCCTTTAGCCAGTTTTTGAATGTAACTGAAAGCTACGGGGAAAGTAAAAAAAATATATAAGCCGGTGGAGTAAACAGTAAAGTGCATGTACGTAAAAGAGGGTAGGAGGGTGTATGGGGGGGGCTAAGAGAGGGGGGGGAGTCATTTCAAGTTGATGCAGGTGGTTTGGATCGATATTTTAAGTGAGCGGACAATATGATTCACCAACTATTGATAAGCGAAGAGATAATCAGGAAAAGGTTTTTTTTTTAATTTTCAAGGGGAGGGTTAGATGAGGCATTATATCAACAACAACAAAATAAAAAAGTAAAAAGAAAAAAAAAATGACCAGCTTATAATGCAGTGTGCGATGAACACGTGCACCCGCGGGAGCTCGATTACATCATCATCAGATATGGCATTATATCGTGCTGCTGTTCTTAATATTCACTATACACATTCTGATTTGTCTGGCTTTGTTTTCTCGCGTCGAGTTTATTATTGAGGGATAATAAAAGAGAAGAATCGTGTTTGCGGGATCGATTTCTTCAATAAGAGATGAAGGATAAGAATAATCAAAGTCATGCACGTTAAACGCACCAAGGCAAATGACTGCGCCCTTTTCGCACGTCGGCTCTTTCCGTGCGATGTACATATACGAATGATTGAAATCACAGCAATCTGTTTGATTTAATTTCCACTTGTACGACGCCATTGATGCGATGTATATCTAGCAGTTTATAATCGTCCATTTTTTGTTGTTTTTTATGACTCCTCTCTTGATCTGTTTTCACTTCCCAAACAATTTTATTTTTTTTTTCCCCTCTCATCCAATTGCCCTGTTTTGCATGTTAACGATCTCCTGGCTTAATGTACTGCCGCTCTCTAAATTTCCCCAGTGTAATTTTTTCTTTTTCTTTTTTCATCATCTTGTTTTTCGTGCTGACTCGTCAAAGAAAAGGGCAGGTCTTATTTGTTGTTTTCAAAAATTCTCTGTAAATTTATTTCCTCTTGTCGCCCCACTCCCGCGATAATCATACACATAATGGTCCGATTTGAAGGACCATATCATTTGCATAGAGTTGGGATGTTGGCCTGTTGTTTCTTTCTGCCTGTTTGGAAGCTGGCACGTGACATGCAGATCGCATCCGCGCCCCTGATAATTAGCCTGGTGCGTTCGTGCGCTGCTGGAAGCAAGCGCCCATTAAACATAAATTTCCAAACGATCATCTCGGGTGCCGTTGGATGGCCCTTCTTTTTTTTTCATTCTTACTCTTCGCTTTATATATATTTTTTTTTTCTTAGATTCTCTCAACTGCTATACGATGTGGCATCCTCTTTATTTTCTTCTTCCAAATTTTGTGTGTATTTTTATGGCTATTCAAATGCAAGCGACGGGGGCTGATGCAAGCAGCGTTCAGTTTATTGAAAATGGCCATCCAATTTCGTGACGTCACGGATGATAGGAGCTCCGGATAGGTCGTCGATCATTGTCGCGTCCGTATTCAAAAACGATGCTGTGCCTTATAGCCCTTTCTTTTTGAGGGCTTTATATATACAGTCTCGTGTATACGCCACACAGCAGCGCCATTAATAATCGATCTTTGATATTGAAATATAGGCTCGTACAAATTTGAATGGGAAGATTTTTCACGACTTTACAAGATAGAGATACGGACGCTATTGAGTCAATTTCATGTTTTTTCTTTTTTCAACGTTTTTATTTATTTTAGAAAAAAAAAAAAAATGGGAAGCCAATTGATTTGAATTTCCAAAGAGAGCGCGCACATTTGCGTGAATGGCGTTCAAGAAAAAAAGGGTTTGACTGATTTACATATTAGAAGAGGAGATTCATCTTCATTAGCCGGAAAGGGCGGGATATACTTACGCATTCAAAAGAGGGGTGACGACAGCTTGAAGCCATCATGATTACGTATATATAAAAGAGAGCTGTGTATATGTGTCTAGCTGTTGGAACCCACAACTTTATTTTTGGTGTTCCCCCCTTTTTTTTTTCTTTTATATGATTTTTCTCACACGACGCCGGATCAGATTCCCGTCCCGCTTTTTTTGTTCCTCTTCGACACGCTTCCGCTAACTGTGAATCAATCCCCAAATCGATTCAAAATATATTTCCATTTTTTTTTTCTTTTTTTTCTTTAAACAAATCGTTTAGACACGCTGAAAATTGATACATCAATTTATCATGACTCTATCTATTACAACCTTTCCGAAGCTTTAAAAATAAGACGCTAATTCTCTCCAAAGATCTAAGGCCGTCATTTACACATAACAATAGGCCACCATTTGAACTCGCATATTCTTTCCACCCAGGAGTTACGTAATCTTTACAAATAGTTATACAACGCCGAGAAATAATGGGATACGGCTAGAAACACATTAAGCGTGAGAAAAGAAAAGTAAAGAAACATTAGATTATCGAAGCGACTGGACAAAAACGTGTTCGTTACATTGTATGTGTATCATCAGCTGTCTGGCAAACAGGCAAACAACAATCGGGAGCAAAGTCGATCATCAAAAACTGGCTCTATCGCGCACACACCACAATAAATGGCTGTCTATGATGTTTGCTCTCGTTTTACAAACACGAGAGACGTGTGGAACATTGGCCGAAAAATGTCGTCCCTTTTTGTCTAGTCTTGTCCATCGGCAAAGGCCAATGACAAATGAACGTGACAGTCATTGAATAGTGGGCGTCATCGGCATCAATGACGAAGGGAAATAGTGATTTGATTTGGCCACAGCACAAACCGCGACATTGCACCATGTCCACCAAGACCCAACAATGATGATGATGATCGTCGGTCTTGATGGTCAAGCGTTGCTGTCCACGTGGCCTCGTAATGGAAAAAAATATATAAAATCTGAGCGAAATTGTTTGCCAGCGCATCGTCAAGATCGTTAACTATTGTCCCGACTGGGTTAGAAAACATTAATCTCAGAAAATAAACGACCTGAAACTCTCATCTATGTGACATTTTCGGCCTTTTACGTGCTGCCGGGACTGTATATGGCGGGAGGCCATTTGATTTGCGATTTCACATCGTACTGACTTTTTTTTTCTCTCTCTCTCTTCCAATGATCTTGTTGTCATTTATACGTGGTTAACTGCACAGCAAAAAAATCTTATAGATTTGGATAATACAATTATTTGGTGTAACGAAAATAGCGCATAGATCAAAAGCGCTTGACCGGGTCGATAAAATATGCGACTGTGATATACGACACCGACATCGTTGCCAACTCGCATATTCTCTTTTATACAATTTTGAAAGTCGTTATCATTGCCAAGAATATTTGAAATCCGATTCCATTTCGATTTTTTTTTTGCCCATTAAAAATGTTTCAAACCCCCACATTATTGGATGGTGTCCATATATTAGTGGCACACTATTGTATAGTATATATCTATGTAGTTAAAGGAAGCTTATGTACGGATGGGCGGATTGATACGGCAGCCAAAAGATGAACCATTTGAGCTTCTTCTAACGATGTGTCGTATCAAGATTGACACGTCTACGTATATCTATCGCCTTGTCAGTAATAGGCCCATACAAGTCTCGAGCCACATACTTTAGCGCTTTATAGTTGAGGGCCATTGAGAAGGCTAACCAAGAGAAAAGTGATTGACATTTACTCATCGCAGAATTCAACACAGTTTAACAAGCCCGCTCTCTCTCTGTGTGGTTGGTGTGTATACCTACGACATGCGCGTATATAAGCCTCAACAGAATTTCTTTTGAATTATTTTTTCATATATTTCTTTAGATTTTTTATGGTTATCACAAAAGCCCCCCACAAAAAAAAATGGGTAAAATTCTATTGGAGGCCGCGACTTTGTTGTGCTATGACCGATTGAATAGCTTCGTAGCAGTACACACACACGCAGAGTCTTTGCTTGGTTATATGCGCAGTGTATAAGCTTCGGATTTCGTGTGCGCGCACAAAAGCGGGCGCAAATCTTCTACGGCCAGTCAACAATCCTTTCACAATATTATTTCGCCTCTTTTTCTCGCGTTTGGTTAAAAAAAAAAATGGCTGTATATATTGGGCCTCTCTTTTGATCATTGCTGCATTTGACGATCGACGAGGCCTATACGCATATTGTCTGCCGCAGTTTGTGATTGACGGATTTCTTATTCTCCCTTCTTTTGCTCGGCGTGTTGTTGTTGTGCTCGGCCTTCCCTGTCTCTTATAATAATAAAGCTCCACTTTGCTTTCCACGCACTTGACAATTGAAAATTCATTTTTTTCCTTTCTTCTTCACTCCCTTGTCAAGCGGATACTATTTCAGCCCCTTCCAAACGCCTTTTCAAGTTTTCACTTGGATATATAGAGGCCTATGTTTTGTATATATAGTTTTCTATAGTCTAACACATTGATGCATTATATACATATAGCTATATAAATGCACGAATGTGTAGCTTTAAAAAAGAAAAAAAAAAGCACCCTGCGGTCGCTTCTGTACACTGAATGTTCAACAACAAAACGAAGGGTTGTTCTATTCTTCAGAAGAAATGCTTTTGCGCTGCACTTGATGGCTTTCGCTTAATGGATGTCACCTGCGAAACGGCTTATGTGGGGCCTTTTTAAGTCAGAGATACGAGATCGACACGTTTCTTGAAAATGTGTGTTCAAATTTGTGTCAACATCTTTTTTTCTTTTTTTAAGGGGTTGGAGGGGGTTATATACTGTTAACAATTTGCGACCTTAAACGGGAGTTATTGTATATATATATACCTGGAACGTATAAATTTGTATCAAAACACTTTGTACTCTGAAAGTTACTTTGTGCGAGGACTTTGTGTGCGCCAAAACAAACACACCCGAACTTTTGTGTCTTAACAGTTACAGATGACATTATATATATATATAAATCTTGGTTTTTGGTTGTTTCAATTTGATTATAGAAGATGGACGAGTCGGCGTTGAAATCCTCGGAGATCCATCGCTCTGCGTCGATAGCCACCGAAATGTTGTGTGTGTATATACCAGAATATTATACAAAAAGTCAAAGGCAACGTATGTATAGACAGGAAACGACCAAACATTAACCACTGTCCGATATCCTTATAGATGCAAAGTCTGCATCAGAGAAGAGGGTTGGATCTGTATGATATATACTTTATTACATCACATATGGACCTACCCCCTTTCATATAGAAAATGACAAACCTCCGATGAAGCGCACAAACGGGTTATCGGTGATCTATTTACATAGCTGTCCCTTCTGAATAAATGAACATTAAAAATAAAAAGTGGGGGGGAGGGGAACCATATGAATCGAATCGAGTCCATCGTTTCACTCGAATCTTATATGCATAGAAAATAAGAAAGAGAGAAATAAAAAAAAAAACGATGGAAAGATAAACACAGAGATGAGGGTCGTGAGGGTGGGATCGATGATTGCAGTTGACAATAGAAAATGGTCAATTCGGGATATCAAATAAAAAGAGCCGCCCTCCTTTTTTTTTTATTCCCTTAAAATAATGGGGCGTGAAAAAAGCTGCGGACTCGAAAGTATATAGAAAGGGTCATTTTTTTTTTTCATTTCGCGTTTTATAGTGTATATCTATAGTACGTGTGTTAAAGGTCTGAATGTATATATTGAAAAAATGGGCTGCAGCGTACAGTCACGGGTGGTTTATTCCCACCGGACTTTTGAAGACTGGACTTCATTTATATTCATGCACGACGTATACAGCCCATGTGTGTAGACCTTGATAGAAAAATACACACACAGCTTATATAATGTTTTGTGTGTGTGTGTGTGCCCTTTATGGCTCACAGTTTGATTCTTATTTTGGGGTCTCCCCCTTTTTTTTTTTCAGAAGTTCTTTGACAATAGAAAAAAAAAAGAAGTTGCCGCAATAAGAGTTACACTCTTGTGTTTGTGTGAATACAAACCGAAAAAAAAAATGTGCGGATCGATCGCTTAGGAGCGATAAAGGTGATTGGATGTGAGGGTGGTGGTGGGTTATATAGCCGAAAGAAGTGGGGAATAGGAGTTGTATATATATTTTTGTGGCATTTGCTTCTATGGGAGGATTAAGTTCTTTACGCGTCCAGTCGATATGGAAAAATAAAAAAAGAAAAGAAAGGGGAGAGAGAATTGTAGGAGGAGATTGGCAGCGGGTTGGCGTCCGTACGTTATACGGCGGCGTTCGACTGCCGGACGGGAACTTTTGTGCGTCCAATTTCCCATCAGCTGCACTTGACGTGCCCTAAATACACACATAAAAGGTCTATTAATCGCATCTCGTGCTCTTTCTGGCCGTCCACCAGCATTCCATTTTTTTCTTTTTTTTGTTTGGTATAAGAAATCCGACGCGCCACCGACGGCTGTCCACTTAGTTTTTGCTCCTGGCTAATTCGAATGAACGGCTTTATTCGACAATTGTATTCCTTCCCTTTTGGACTTGTGCCGTGTAACTGATGCCACGCATTTTCGAACGTCCCTGGGTTTGCTGGTCGTCAATGGCGTAAAAAAAAAAAAGGCCCCGCAAGGCGTCGCACAAAAGAACGCGGGATTAACAAGCCAACCGATCTCAACTGAATTGAGCATCTAGAACACAGCAGCAGGTCACACGATGAAGCAAATAAAAAAAGCAAGCCCAACGACGTCGTGAAGGTCTACAAGCCCTTGATGACGACGGCTGTAAATAATCCTGGGATTTAAAAAACATATTCTTAGGGCCTTTTTTTTTTTTATTAAGACATCGTGTAGATGATTCGTTCTCTGACTTGATACCAGAGTTGAAACGAACACGCTCTCTAGGCAATTGGTTTTCTTCCTCCCTCCTTTTTGAGATAGCCATCACACCTGCCTCCATCCATCATGTTGAGCTACTCGTCTCACACAACTCGAAATGTTTAGAATAAAAAAATATCAAAAAAAAAAACGGTGGACTGATGCTGCAATGCGCCCTGAAGTCGATTGAATAGGCCTACAATTGCAATGGATTATATTCACATTGATGACGATATAGCTGTGTGGTTGATCGGCCTTTAGTCTTTCTATGTACACGTCGATGGTATAGGTCTACACCGTGACATCAAAATATGTTAGAGAAAACTTGAGACGATTTGTGTGTATATAGCTATTCAGTTACGTCTGCTACGTTGAACATGTAATGATCATCCTCATCATTGTTGAAAAGGTTCGACCGTGTGTAAAGCCAAAATAAAGAAAAGGTCTACAACATGTGTATATCCCTATATAGGCTATACTGCTTTACTTATTACAGTCCGTCTCTGTAATAGGTGACTGGGCCAAGCTTTATACAACAGGCTAGACGGTCCTATAGTTTAGGAAAGAGGGACGTATTGATGTTTTTCTTCTCGTATAGCTCCTAAAAAAAGAAGTTGGACTGCATGTAAGCGAATAGCCGTAAATGGACGAAGGGCATCACAACAGACACAGTAAGAGATCACAAGGAAAGAAGAAAAAAAAACGTTTGGATGATAGCGGGCTGATTGTTGACACACACTCCTATATAGTCTGGCTTTAGAAATCCTTTTGGATCACGTATACATATTAGCCCTTTACAAAACTTTGTTTGCTACCCAACCAATGGCTGTGTGTGTGTGTGTGTGCTTGAAAAAAAAAAAAATAAATAAAAGGATCTCGGGGTAAAGAGGCGAAACTGGGAGCCCCTTCAACTGTCAAACGCACGCTGAGTTCCCAATCAGAGGGACGTGAGAGATGCGGCGCAACTTGAATAGACAAGCCACTCGCCACCGATTGAGTCCAGTCTTTCTCTTGTTCAATTTTCCCTTTTCTAGTTAGGCTAACACTCCTTCCTAACTGTTACACACTATCATCGATTTTTTTGTATATAGCCATGCCCACACAAAGTACAGATATATATAGGCCTAACGCTCACTTGTTATTTGCTCAAGACGAGCAGAATAAGTTTTAAGTCTATACCCTCCGTATAATCGTTTCGGCCCTGGAATCGATCCAACTGTTATATACGTATATATACCTATACATAATGAAATTGCTGGACAAAAAATAAAAAAATGTAGTATATACAGACATTTTGTGAATAAATCAGTGTATAAGATCTGGATTATATTGTATAATATGCGTTGGTGTTTTTGGGGGGTTATTTGAATGCGTTGGAGCCATGCGAGAAGTGAGGGGGGGGACATGTCCACAACAACACCAATTCAATATGATAACACATGTTTACAGCAGCCTTTGGGTTCAACTGGAAAAGAAAAGCTATTGTGTGTCGCCAGCAGAGTGGTGCCGAGTGATCATGTCCACCGTAGAAAATAGTGGGGGGAAAAATCCTGTCCCTTTTCTTCATCTCGGATGGCAGTCAAGTGAACCAATTCGGGATGATACCCTTATACTACCCTCTCTCTTTAAACATTAGCTTTGATACGATGTTGATTGTTGCTCTCCATCGGCCATCAAGAACAGGTGCGCTTGACCTTTCATCCTTGTTGCCATTCTTTCTTTCAGAAATAGCCTATAAAATATATAAATACATGCACTTCATTCTTGAGCTACCTCTTTAGTGTCCATCACGTCTTGATTGATCGATCGTTTCCCAGATGCACAAATTTCGCTAAACCCGCCTGTGCATTTTCGACACGCTGTGATGAACGTTTGAAATGGGGGGGAACGAATTCGATGGTTGGAATAAAAAAAAACTCTGACACGATACGCTTCGTTTCATTTCGATTAGAAATGATTCACATGTTGGCACAATATGGTGTGTGTCTTATGTATTTAAATCCTGCGTCTAAAGGGGGATGATGTAGGGCTGAAGAGAAATGTTATTATTTTCTTTAGTATAGTGGCATGTCGTCATTCGTTTTATGTCTTCTTCTTCTTTTTTTGGAAAAATATATTTTATTTGAGACAGGGCGCATGACTGTGGGGGCTTTTGGGCGAGCAATGAGAAAATAAAAGGATCCTGTTTCTTATTTGTCTGCCTTGTGTCCAGAAAGTGGATAGAGAGGGGAGGAAAAAGACCAAGAAAGAACCCAAAAGCAGAGAGTGGAAGAGTATGGAGCACAAGTTTGGTGTACAGTTTGTGCCACTGAAATTTCAGCAGCAGCGCGCACTTGTGGTTCCTCGACTCATTTCATTTGAATTTTATTTCTTTCCTTTTTTTTTTAGATTTTCTTTTCTTTTTTTCATTTTTAAAGCAACGATGCTGCTGCCATCTTCTCGTTTCGTTCTCCATGACACCCGAGCAAGATGGATAGCTTTTAAAGACTCCTATATATAGGGTCAGAGGTCATCTGGTCGCACCCTCTCTCTCTCTGTCTTTCCAAGACTTGTGCGCAAACACTGCTGGAACACATCTTGGAGCTACTGTTATTACGACTCTCGTTCTAGCTCTTCTTAGATGAGGATCTTTGCAAAGAAATATATATACATCATCGCATTATACATGTAGACCTACATATACGGTGGATTATATTGATAGGCTTTCACTGTTCTCCATTTAAACTCTATACGTCTTTTGGACTGTATATAAGCGTCTGTGTACTTGATAGTTTCAACCAGCACGCCACTCGACAATGAGTTATGTATCTCTTTTTGTTTTTGTTTTTTTTTTCATTTTCAAGTCAAATAAATAGAACATCATTGTCGTGCAGTTGCTGTTATTTTCAAGCGCTTCCAACAACAACAAAAATGGACTAAAGAGAGATCAGAAACACAAGGCATCTGTACTCGAATGACTTGGCTTTCAATTAGTTTCTTACATTTAAGGGGACGCGGTCGACCAGTCAAGTAAAAAGAAAGAATATATATTTATATATATATAGAAAAGGGTCTATAACAGTAGGATAGATTGAAGAAAGAAAAGAGTCAATGTCTCGGGCACAAGCTCGCAGTGGTTCATCACACATGAGCGGGCACACAACTAGCTGCCAAAAGTATATATGTGAGAGGGCCTATATGTATAAAGAAAAAGCTTCTGGCCACATACACAGGCACGTGAAAAGAAACGAAATCGGATCTATTCACTTTGCTCTGCGTGTGTATGGGCTTCCCTTATATATATATTTGACTGTCTGCTGGCTGTTTGTGTGTGATGGCGCACAGGCCATGACATTAGAACCTTTCGCCGGCTTTTTTTTTTCTTTTCTTTTTTCTCTCCCCCAAAACTGTTGTCACCCTTACTTTTCCCACTTTATTTTTTGAAGAGAAGATTTGAAAAAAAAAAAATAGAGGCTCTGTATAATCATAATCATCATAATAAACTATACGAAATTTTTTTTTCTTTCTTGAAATTATTGTTAAATGCGTTGGCCTTTTTTTTTTGGGGGGGCTGCTGTGTGGCCGGCACGCTCTCTCCGTTGATGCGGCAAACGGTGTCCCGCGCGTAATTTCAAACCGCTGAATTGAAAAAAAAGGGGGGGGGGATGTATATAACCGTTTCTTGGGTGTCTATATACAATATCTTTAGGGGAATATAAAATTGAAAAGAAAAAAAAAATATCACCCTTTTGTGGTGTATTATAACCGACCGTATATAGGGAAAGAACTTGCGTAACCGATTTTCTTTCTTCTTTTGAGGATATAATGGATACCTTACTTTTTGTGTGTGTGTGTGTGTGTGTCCGTTATTTCCCTTTTTTTGGGTCGATTATGTACGGTCGACCGCTACAGGTAGACAACACATTAGATGGACATCCGATTTCCCGATGGCTTGTCTCACATTTGAAAGCATTCGATGCGAAACAAGCGGTACACAACGACGTCGGTCAGAAAAGAATAAAAAAAAGAAATATTTATACGTGTTGTGTATATACAATAAGCGTCGTCCATTATCTCCAAAAAAAGAAATTAGAACGAGTTACCTTTTTTTTTTCTCGGAAATTAAAGGACGGGGGAGAATAGAAAATGAGTGGGCGGGTATAAGATGCAGTATATAACCTGTTAGTATGATTAGATTTTGTTTTTGTTTTGAGTTTGATCGAAATGGCGTCACATTTTCTTGTGCTGGACAGTTGGAATTGGTCATTCTAGAGTCACAGAAGAGGGGGAGAGAAACACGTTTAACTTTGGACATATAAAAGTATATATACAAACGTGCGTACACACATAATAGAAGCGAAAGGGAAAATGCTCGTATGTTAACGTGGGAATTACAGCACACACATCCCAACCGACTCCATACATAACGACGACAATGCGTGTCCAGCGAAAAGCTCTGGCCACATTTTGAAATGGACGTCAAAAAAGAAACGTCCGGCTTCGGCCATATAGGCTCTTTCCGGATGAATTATCAATGATATGGCCGTGATCTATTGCTTATAGACTATCAGGTCGTATAAGTGTTACGACGCGCCATCTTTTACCCCCCCATTTATTTATTATTTTTTTTTTACAAAAGGTGTACGTACTATATGACGTAACTTGTTAAAATTCTTTGTGATGTGTGTGCGTGTGGATTTATTCGACCTTTAGTAGCGCCTCTTCATTGAAAAACTATAAGGGGATTTCTTATATTGTATAATTTTTTGTTTTGTTTCCCACAGCAGCAGCAACATTCGATGCGTATCAGATAGTTGATGGATTCTATCTGCGACAAACTGCAGTGTGACAAACTGCTGGACAGAGAGCTCTGCTTGGTTCCAGCAACACCCAAAAGAGAGGAAAAGAAAGAAACAAAACAAAAAAGATGGATGGCGCTAGGTGATGCGAGTTATTGGATACAGTCGGTGACAGCAGCAGCTTCCTCCACATGAATCTCTTCGGCAACACACGAACTTGCTGGCCAAGTTGTGCGGATGTGTATTTCTTATATATACACGATAGGGTCGTACATAAATATATTAGGTGTGTACACACGTTGAAGCACCCACTTTGCGATAGCCATTTTCGGAATGAATATTTCACGCTGTTCGGCTGCTGCTTGCCGTGATCGATTCGTACATAACAACCAAACGATCACGCCCTATTTATTTACTGTTAAACTCGATGATCTTATTTCGCTAGATGCCTATCGATTGTGGGCCAATCTAACCAACGTGCTGTCGCTACCATCGATCGAGGACGAAGCTGTTGGATATATGCAGACGATGAAAGTGTTTGCTCGTTAGGCTTATTTCGTACAGCACAGTGAGCAATTTGGATGCGAGTGCCTCTTGCACAACCCGTTGAGTACTGGACGACGTCTACGACACGTGACCTTCCATCACGTTCTGTGCAACTCAGTCACGTGACCACAGTGTGTTTATAATCACTGCGTCAGGCCATTTTTACTAAGTCGCTCGGTTGATTTCGTTGGTTGTTATGAGTGCTTGTGTTTTTTTCTTTCTTTCTTTTACATATGTAGACATCTATATATTCGTAGGTCTTATAAATATAGAACATGAGTGAGGAGGCGTCTACCGGTTGCCGCCCTCCTCTTCTACATATACTATATCCTCCCCTTCCTTATATTTGATGTGCTGTGCCCAGGACAAAAAGGTGTTGATTTTTCGCTGTTATAGTGGCTCCCCAAAGAAAGAAAACTCGAGCTAGACTAAACAAGGTCACGTGACTGACACGGCTAGAACAGACACAAACACATCAGGCCAATATAACTCCCCCCCTAATGTTTTTTAACGAACGTTGACCCCACCTTTTTTCGTCACTTGGCATGCGACTGACCAGCATCTAAATAATAAGAGAACTATTTCACACAGCTGCACGTTTCAGGTGAGTTAATGGTTCATACCTGTATATGAGGGTCTTCTTTGTTTCAATCGGTTCTCACAAAACCGTAAAGTTACATATTTATAGATTGATGGAAGCGTATAATTTTAGCTATATAGTTCCATCGGCCCTTATTTCTTATTTTTTTTTCTACGTGTTTTGATTTTGTTGACCTTGTGATCTTGCTACTGGGGCTGATATAGTATAACATCGTCTTTCTTTTTATAGCCGTTCTTGTTGTGTTTCTTTCTCTCTTTTATTTTGAAGACCAAAGTGGGGCGGGGTGATCATCATTTAGAAATAAATAAAATAAAAAAGTACATACACAGAAGAACAACTGCTGTATATATACGTATAAGAAAGAGAGACACGAAGAATCAGCAGCAGCAGGTAGCTAATGTTCCTTTTTTTTTTTCTTTCGTTCTTGTTCTCAAGACAGTAGCAGTTCGTATCACATTAGCTCCTTTCATGTCAGCTGATTGGACTTTTTTCTTCCCCCTTCTTCGCTGGCCCTTTCTCTCTCAACTTGGTCTTATTATTGTTATTATAATTTTGTTCAGAAGAAGAAGAAGAAGAAGAAAAGGTTCTCTTTTTTTTTGCTTCACGGTGCGTCGCCCTCCGGCTTTCGTGACCCTTGGGGTCGTTCTTCTTCTCATAATATGACCGACGCAATTTATCTACACGGCCACGGCCAAAAAAAAAAAAAAAAAACACAAACCAAGGACTGTTTTCTTCTTCTTACCCAACTAAGAAAAGAATAATATTATCTACCGGTATTATACATATGCGCGTGCAAGCAGCACAACCCATTTGGGAAACATTAACGATGAAAAAGAAATGGTTGTGTGCTGTGTACTCGCTATAGTTTCGATCATTAAAAACGGTATAGAGTTTATGGACTTGGCTGCTGTTTTTTATTTTTTTCAATCTTTAACTCGTTTTCGTTGTGTTCTTCTTCTATATACTGTGTATGACTCTCGAGTTATATTAGCCGTTTCGTTCAAGATGGAAGATCGGGTTCGTTGTGTATAGCGTGCAGATTGATAGACAGGTAAAACAGGTGGATGTTCAGCCACTGATGGGGTTACGTATTATTATTTATTTATTAAGAAACTATAGAAAAGAGTGAAGATGGTTCATCAGTTTGATAGAGCAGCTCGTTAACAAGACCAATGAATTTCGAAATCTCTTGATGATGATGGTACACAATTCTACATACACAATGGATTTTCTTGTATATGCAGATTGATCGTCTATATAAGAATTACATTCCCACGCAATACTAGATTAGTCCGAGATGATGATCTCTCTCTCTATCTCTTTGCACTCTCAGATGGAAATCAGAAGAGTTTCTGGAAGCTGGTCTGATGCCTAGCTGGATAATTAGATGAACTATAGCCGCATCTTCTTTGATGATTCCCAATCCGAGATAAGCCGCTGGGTGCGCTGCTCTCAGGTGCTTTATGAATCATACAAAAGCGTCCTTCTTTTTTATTTTATAACGGTTTCACCTGACAATAGTCAACGGCCATAAAATGCCATTGGAGGTCACGTGGGTCGCCATCAGGAACAAGTGACGAGTTGAACAAGAGGGGCGAGGAGGGTGACTCATTTTCTTATACCTGTAGAGGAGGGGAGACAAAAAGAAGGGGGGGCCGTCAGGGCAATCCTCAATTTCGATTCTCTTGTTTTCTTTTTGTTTTGTATTTTTTTACCTCCGAGTTGTGGGGTCTTCTTCACTATGATACGCTCCGGTTTTTATTTTAGACTTAAAAAAGAGAGGGGAGGAGGGGGGGATCCTCGAAAACATGTGAGTTCCATATATACCTATGTGTGCTGCAGTGATGAATCATTGGCGAGCAAGTCGAGACCCGTGAGTCACCTTTGACCTGTCCCTTCGCCCCTCTCGTATATGTTGAACAAAGACTTCGAGAAAACCACCTTCTTTTTTTATATTTAGAGGGTAACCCCCAAAACACCCCCGTCTATATATTTTGTAGTTTCTTGTAACGCTCTAACAGCAAGTGGGGGGGATACTAAAAAAAAAAAAAAAAAGTCTAAAAGCAAAACAGAATACGTATAGACGACTATATATACGAGACAACACCAGCCGCGCTTAATGAGATTCAAGTTCAGACAGGTTTAGACGAACCTGTTGCGACTCCAGGTGTATTGTCTATACACACCACAGATTTGTGGGTTTTTGATTTTATTTTTAAAGAAAAATGGAGGGGTTTGTAATAACCAACAAAAAAAACCGAAGTAAAACGGTAGTATGAAAAATCGAAAGCTTTTTGTGTGAAATTCCCACGTTAGGCCTACTGGTGATTTCATGTATAGAAAATGGCGCACCCCATATACTTCCTTATGTGATGCACACCCCTCCATCATATCGATAGATCACACCTTTTTAGACGCAGGTTTTTTTTCTTTTATTTCACCTAGCTATACATCATCCATATAGTCCTACAGTTGTATACCAGAGGATTTCTTGCTCCCCCCACCTCTCATGTCTTATAAATAAAAGAGGTGCGTATATATACGTGCGTTGCATTGGGGAGGGTGTCTCGCGTTTAACCCCCAAAAAAAAAGGGCGAGGGGCGCAAAAGTGAAATAACAAGTATATAGAAAAAGAAACGCCATCATATAAGCCATTTTTACTCTTATACATACACAGTCTACGTCCAATAACCATGTAGGTTTTTTTTTTCTTTTTCTTTCTTGTTGACCTACTTCCTGGTAGGGCGAGTTATAGAGGGCGCTTCTTTTACGTGTGCACAACTCGTGAAAGTCGCTGAAAGATGGATGAAGAAAAAGAAAACCACCCCCTTACAAATAGAGAGGCTCCTAATGGCGTCATGGCCACAACAACCCCCCCCTTTTCTTTTTTTAATTTAATTTAATTCTTTTTTTTTCTAACCCCGTATAGCTTTGGGCCTATCGGAGAAAGAGAAAACCTTCTGGGTTGTACTGCTGCCAACAACACAAGGAACACCCCATCTTCTTCTTGCTGTTTAAAGCCTATATAACACATGTCCTGAAGACATAACAGACTATGTCTGCGTCTCCTGATTTCCCTTAGCGAGGGGTTGGAAGAAACAAAGTCTTCGAAGAGTCTCAAGACTTTGAAAGTGGGGGGGACGTGTGTATGTAGACAATCGCAAGCTAAAAAACTGGGGGGATTGCCACACACGCGGGATCGGGGGGTTTGTGTATACACACAAACCGTTCTTCTGGTTTATTTGTTATATTGGCACATTAGAAGTTTATAATGAAGAAAATCAGGCGAATGATTAGCAATCGGAGAGGTTGAAAAGAAGACGACTCGCATGTCGCCATCGATTACACCGACGCCAGTTGCTCTGGCCTTCGTTTACTGATAAGCTACTGTGTTTTCTTAGTCTTTTTTTGAAGTTATTAAAGAGGACAGACCTTTCAAGAAAAAAAGAAAAAAGGGGGGAAAATAAAGAAGAAAAGAAAAGAGGCCACAAAGATACTTATCCTTTCGAGTTTTATTTATTTTTTCTTCAAATAAAAGTTTATCGGGGCTTCACCATCAGGTCGAATCTTGGAGAGTCCGGTAGCTATACGCGACGCCTGGAACTTTTCAAAATAAGGACAAATTTTGATTTTTTTCTTGGGAGGGGGATTCTTCACTATATCACAAGACTCTTAATAACAATAAGACCTTTCTATATATTAACCGTCTTTTTTAAAAATATATACGTATATAATGTTTTTGGTATAGATATATAAGAAGAATCGAGCAGCCATCAATTGAAAATAAGGGGGATTCGACAAGCCCTTTTGATAATGTAGTTTTTCAATGATTCTTTCCAGTTTTGAAGGGACCGAAGGAGAGACTATAGATTCGATCAGGTCGCTTGTAAAACATATACACGGGTATATAGACCTATGGCTAATGTATAACATGGAAAGGATGTTCCAATAAATAAAGGGAGGAGAACGTTGGATCTTATATAACATACACTGTCTGTTAACGTTTTTGTTGTTGTAAGGAAGCCAAAAAAAAAAAAGTGCACCTGCAAACGCAACCACCATCGCGATCGGAGCGCCACCGCTACACTGTAGCGCGGTCTTTTTCAAAAAAAATTTTTATTATAATAAGCGTCGCTTTTTATTTCATCAGAACGCGTCGGGGGGAAGAAAACAACTCTTTTTTTTTTTTTTGTGGAACATTAGGCAAGAGGGGGGGACACGAGGATGAATTGGTTTCATATCCCTCCTCTTTTTTTTGTGTGTGACATGTATATATAGGAAAAAAGAGGGTGGAAGAAGAGGAGGGTTGAAATAAAAAAAAAAAAAGGACGAAAAACAGGGACGCGACGCCAAGGGTTATTATCAAAAATAAAAGATTTCTTTTTCTTATATTATTTTTGTCCTCTTTTACCCCCTCGATTTTTTCGTTTTGTTATATTCATATATAACCAATTGTACTGAATATATATTTATCAACGCTGCATTTCTCAGCAGGTTGCCATTATCGTTTGGATTTTCATTGTGTGTAAGGTGGGCCCACAGCCTGTTGACGTAACCAGCGTTATATAGAAAACGTTTTCAGACACACCCTTTATAGGGAAGCTTTTCTATTCGATTTTTTTTTTGTACATCGAAATGTTTGAATTTTCTTATTTATTTATTTTTTTTTTTTCAAGGTTTTAGGGAAAAGGTTCGTCTTTATAACATTTGGTGTGTAACCGCGTAACGCGAGATCGCCACGAAACAGCCGCCGTTTTCTTTGATACATACGACACTCTTTTCATTTCATTTTTCTACCTGTCTTTGTGTATTTATATATATAGACTATAGTATATATTTTCACAAAAACCTCGCATGTGTATTCAAAGTTGTTATTACGGCTGCCTTGCGTTCGTTAACCCATTGCCGCCAGTCTCTTTTAAGAGACGCTCTTCTTTTAATAACATCATTTAAGAATTAGTTACGCTACTGTTGGGACACACACAACTCGTCCCGCTCTCAAATGTGATGCCATTTCATTTTTTTTTAAACACGGCCAGCTCCGAAAAATAAAAAAATAAAATAATTCTTTTCCTTTTTTCTTATAGAAGGAAGTCTGAAAACATTTGCTGCATGTGTGTGCGTGTGTTGTGTATAAGCTAACGCACATCTTCGTATAGTGTTGTAAAAAGAGATAAGGCACCATCGGGTTTTCGCCGTCAACCACCAACGAGTCACGTGACTCCGAGTCAAAACAATAAACAAAACCTTCTGAGTTAGCCCCCCCCCCTTTCTTCTTCTTCTAGTCCTATATATATATACATTCAAATCTATTAGAGGCTAATATACTTTTTGTTTTGTTCTGTCTCTCTTTTTTTTTTTTTTTTTAGGAAGGAAATATTATTTAAATGGTGTTAAATCGTTGGAAGAAAAAAGGGAAGCGAACCAAACAAGGGACGACGGCCACTTAGCAACAGCTGACCAAACCATATTAGCCACTCGGTTGATGCGACGCTGTGGCGTCTATAGCCTATACACCATGTCTATATCTGTTGTATTTTAGATGTGGCCAAAAGGGAGTGATGTGGTCGTCGACGAGGCGACAAAGACCTTTTATTTTCTTGGACCGGGCGCCTTCTTTTATAAACAAATACAACAGCAGCAAATAGTTTGAACACTTTGGTTGCAGACCGGCAGGATATTTTCTGGTATATCATGCAAACGGTCATCAAATATCTAATTTCATTTGAAATAGGTGAGTTTTTACGTTTGAACCAAAACCAAATGTTTGAAAACTAAAGAAAAAAAACAGAAGGATCAAATAGCAGCGAATAGGGGTGTGTATAACGCTCGAATAAACGCTAGAAATCCGCACATGTCTGTCTATAATCATTCGTAATGCCTTCTCATGGCAAAATATAATATAAGGACCTGTTTGGATACGTTCGTTGCGCACCTTATGTATACTAGATTTACATGTGTGGATGTGTATAGCTGCAAGCCGTTTGTTTTTTTCCGTTAAAATCTCTCCCTTATGCACAAAAGGCTTTCACCTGGATATAACTGATGATTGTCAAGGTAAAACTAGCCAAGCGTATATAGGCCCTTTTCTCCCCCCCCCTTTTTTTTGTGTCCTTATGTGTGTGTGTGTGTGTATCAAATCAATCGTAAAGAGCAAGAGAGTTCTTCGTATAGATGTGGATGTATTTTGCGGAAGTGAATCAAACATCAGATTCTTTATATATTCAAAGATGTACTATATACGTGAGCGCTGTTACGCGCGTCACACGACCCATGCGTGTCGCGCCATCTTGATGACTAGTGACCGCAGGTGCTGTCTCCCCCCTTCTTATATATATACCCTATAGCTATATATAATATATAATATAATATTCCACAACATGCGGAGAGGGTGAGGCTGTCTCGTTCTTCAACCTTAAAAAAACGAGACCCTCAATTATATTTCTTTTTCTATTCTTGACTGTGTATACAGCTCTCTTCTGTCTCTTGTGTCCGGTGTGTGTGTTCACGTCCACCTGTTTTTAATTTTCAAAATGTCAGCAGATCGAATGGATATAGGAAATAAATAAATAAAGGCTATACATAACCTATATAGTGTCCGTCTCATTAGCGTTATGGTGTATCTGTTATATATCCTGAAGAAAAGGTTTAAGGGCCAATTCCAAAAGGGAAATGATATTTTATTTGAAATCGAGTTTGGCGGGGAAAATAAATCATTTGGAGAGCGCCAGCCGGACTTTGTAGTCAGAAACGTGTCCACCTTCATGACGTCACTCAGACATGATCTATGACTCAAATTAGCGGCCGTGTCGTCCCTCATTATCCTATAAAGGCCTATTTTTTTATATATAGAGTGTGTAGTGATTCAATCATTAGATTTATTAGCAGGCCATCAAGTTCTCATCAAAGTGGATCGCTCTTCATCATCGTTGATGGCTGCATCTATATACGCAATAATAAAAAAACAAATTAGAAACGCTCTATAATTGACCAACACAGTATAAATCAAATGAATCGATCATTACATCCTTCTTATAAACACATTTGGCTACGCTGTGTTTCACACTTGCAACAAGTCCCAGCATGACTTTTGTTCTCCAATCTTTTTTATTATCATTATAAACATGCAGAGATGATTGAAGGCCCAAAAAGTACATGAAGAAGAAGAAGGAGAAAACCGTTTGAAAATAAAAGAAAAATCATGATGATATATGTATATACCAGTGCCTCTTACACACACGGCCACAAAAGAGATGCATGGAACATCAGCAACCTGAAAATAAGAAAGAAAAATATAAAAAAAGGATGAAAGGGGGGGAGTTTGTGTTTGTTACAATGAACGGATAGAGAGAGTTGAAAAGATCCTAATGGTTTTTGTTACTGGACCTATACGCACAACATAGTAGTAGTATAATAATAATAATAATAATACAAGTTCTCCCTTTTTTTCGTTTGTTCCACTAGATGCTCAGCAAAAAGGGGGGGAGAGGGTGGATTTTTATAACCGTTGCGAACTGTGTAAAGATAAACCCAAGAAACGTTTGGTAAAAACCAACTGGAACGAGAGGCTATTTCATTTTTCAATGCATCGGGGGGGCGAAGGAAACTCCTACACCGTGCGCATACATGTCATTGTACATTTCTATAGACTCCAACTGTATACAGCCTTATACTATAAGGGATTTTAAAAACATTTTCTTCTTTCTAAATAGACAGAATAGATTATCAATGGTAAATTGAACAGTGTCGATGTTATTTAGATTCAATTTGGCATAGACAGGTCGATCAGCTTTTTTTGAAAGTCCTCAATCGACCGACGATCAGCTGATGAATTTTCATGCATACATGCAAATTGAACGAAATAAAGGGGGTCACAGGTTGAACATTGTTTCCCCCCTTTTTATATAGTCTACATTTGGTCACATAAAAATCACGGGGTCACACAAACATCTCTTGTGCCATCACACAAACAGATGGGACAAGTGAGAACACGTATATACATGGGGGAGACACACTTGATCCCTTTTCTTTTAAACGGATTTTTTAAAAATAGAAATCCGGCATATCTTTTGAAAGGAAACTCGAGCGGACAAGTTTTTCTTAATAAAAAAAAAAAGAATTGTCTATTTTTATTTTCTGTGAGTATAAAAGGAAATTTTCAATACATTAAATAGACAATCATCAAAGAGAAAAAAAAAACTTATTTGTTAGATCAATATTATTTTCTTGAGAAGTTCCCCCTTTTTATTTTTTTTGAAAAGAAAAGATAAAAAAAGGTAAAAAAAAAAAAGAGACAGAAAAGAAAACTGATAATAAATAAAGTGGCCTGGACAATAGGATCAATAAATTTCCAGCAGATGGGGAGGAAGGGCAAGCTATAAGGAAAGGTAGGAGGTTGTTTTGCATCTTTGACACGGAGAATATGACCAGTTACTACGGTAACAAACTCGGACGCGCACGTCTCTATAGTAAAAAAAAAAAAAAATAGGAAAGCCTTGTTATTATTTTGTGTGTGTGTGTGTGTGTGTTACCTTTAGAGAAGGGTATATAAGACGTGAAGAGAAAACCAGTGGGGGGTGTTTTCCTTTTTTTTTTTTTTTTGGTCAACATTTAAAGCCCGCCTCTTTTTCCACTATTATTCAAATGTGTTTGTAGAATTAAAAAGGATCAGTCTGTTCACTATCTTATTTTTATTTTTTTATTTTTTAAAGGGGAAATATTAAATTTAAAAAAAAAAGGGATATGTGAAGCCCCTCCTTCTTCGTCTCTATAACAGTAAAACAAAAAAATTACAATAAGTGGTTAATCTTGTAGAAAACAACAACGTCTTTGTGTGTGTGGAGAACTTCAAGTGCATCGGACGCATCTGGACAATTGCAGAAACAAGGGAGGGGGGGTTTATTTTGAAGAAGAAAAAAAAAAGGGCGTTGGCTATTAAATCCCGATGATTTCCACAGTTCGTCTCATTTTCAAAAACAAAACATAAGCGGCAAATTGAATTGCGAAAAAAACTATAATAGAGGCGCGCACTGTTTTTGTTCAAATCTCTTTCGAAATTCATAATTGCGATGTGGATGAGTCTTTTGACTTTTTGACGGGGTCACGCGCCCTAAGGGATCCCCCCTTAGGCGTCGGCCGTGAATATTATATAAAGACACTGGCCAAATAAAATTTAAAAAACAAAACAGAAAATATAATCTGTGAACGACTTTTTTCTTTCGCCTTTAGCTCCGACTCTTTAAAAAAATAAAATAAAAAAAACCTCAGCCTGCCGCTGTCTGGCTTCGGTCTCGTCTCCAATGTGTTTGGGTTTGTGTGTGTGTGTGTGTTGTATATATTTAGTTGCGTGTGTGCACTTATACCACACGCTCTCTCTCTCTCTCAGTCTGTCCGTCTGTCTCTCTTTTATTTTTCCATGTTTTTTGGTTTTTTTCGGCTGAAAAATAGCCCGAGGCGTTAACCTGCTCACGCGGCCAAATGGGAGGTGGAACAACAACAAGAAGTTAACAATGGCTAAAAAGAAAGAGGCAACGAACGTGTTGGAATAAAAAAAAAGAGGAACAGTTACACAACCACGTCGTTCGTTCACAAGTAGAATAATAATTTCAAAGAAGGGGGGGGGGGGAACAGCTCAACAGGAGAGAGAGAGAGAGGAACCTGTAGACGTAAAGGGTGTGATGATGATGAAAAAGAAACCTGACTGCGTCCCAAGGTTAAGAAACATCCCCTTTCACGTTGAAATGATTTGATTTGATTATTTTCACGAAAATCTCGAAACATCCCCATGATCCTTTTTTTATTATTATTGTTATTATTATTTAACCCTTTCATGTAACGTGTTGTAGGATGCAATCGTTGGATAGCAAAAATGGGAGAAGATGCAGAAATAAAACGTTGTGAATTTGGGACAAAATGGATCGTAAAATTTTATATGATTTCTTCTTTTTTTTCTTTCTTTTTCTCCGGGATTTAAAGAAGGTTCGTAACGACCAACAGATGCAGAAAAGAGTCTCTTTTTTTTCCCCTCTCTTTTCAAGTCGTAAAAAATGGGAGAAAACACGAGAAACGGACAGTTGTGACCGAGACATGAAATTGGTCTGTTCTTCCCTTATAGAAAATTGGCCCAGCCAAAAAAAAAAAAAAGATCATCATCTTTTCATTGGTTCCTTTTATTTTATTTTTTTTTGAAGGCTAATTTTCTATCCCCTTTCCTAATGTTCTTATTCTTAAAAAAAAAAAAATCTTTAATTTCCTTTATAGTTTCGTGAATTTTTGTGGCGGCGTTCAGCGGGACCAGACCAGATGGTGCCAATAGGCAAAGTTTAGAAAGAATATAATCTTTTAAAAAAAAAAAGATCCCTTCCCCCCTTCAAAAAAAAAAAACTAGCAGGGGGTTATCGGGCGTCTGATCGAATATCCCGCGGGCAAGATACACTTATATAAAATATATATATATATAATTTTAAAAAATCAAAAGGGAAACCTTTAGTCTTTACGTATATATATACCGTATTTTTTATCACCGTTCCCGCCCCTTTCTTTTCGCTTGTATATGTGCGCGTCGTTTTTCTTTTGTTTCAAAGCAATATCTAATCATTTTGGCCGTTTGTGTCCTGAACTGCCCTGGTGATTGGTGGCCAACTTTTCCATCGAATATCTTTTAAAAGATAATTATATCGTACAACAACACGTTTAACTCTTCGATTATATCTACGCAAGGCTGAATGATTTGAAAAATAAAATTTATTCTTTGTTAACTGGGGGGGGGACAATTCAATTGCATTGATGACCATTTTAATTGAAACGATGGTCGTATGATGCTGTTATAGAACATGGAGAAACTCGGATCCTCAGCTCAAAACTGATGGGGGTCCGTTTGTGTTTTGGTTTTGCATCGCGGGGCTTGCTGCTGCAGCGGTGGCGTGTTGCATTTGTGTTTTTACTACGACGTAGTAAAGTATAGTATAAATATAGTAAAAAAAAAAAAAAAAAAGGTTTTTTCTTTTTGTATTTTTCGTAGTAAAACAGCCGCAGGCTAAGACCCATCAACAAAGTTGACCTTTCGTCGGTCCGGTTTTCTGTTCCTCTTGTTGCCAGAGGCTCTTCTTTCTTTTGCTTGTGTCTTGCCATCAAGTTGAAAAACTAGAACTTAACTGTGTATAGTTACTAGAGACAGATTGTTAAAGCAGAAGGGAAGAAGGGGGGGGGGGACTGGCTTTTTTCTTTTAACTTTTCAAGTTTCTTTTTCTTTTTTTAAATGCGCGCGCGCTCAACAGGCTACGTATATACACACACACAGTGCGCACTCGACACTTTTTTTTTTGTGTGTGTGTGTGTGTGTTGGTATAAAAGGAAAACCCTGGAAGATTATTCTTTTTTTCTGCTTCTTCTTTGGTTTATCTTTTTATTCACCTTTTTTCTTTTATTATTTTCTTGACGGGGGAGAAAGAAGAGAAAACATCACCACTTGCTGTAGAGAGAAAAAGATCTTTTCTATTGCGCGATCAAAAGAAATCGTAATCCCGCGCCAAGCGTCGCTATTGGTTCGTTTTTTTTGGGGGGTTTTGTTTGTTGCGTTCTACCTGCGTGAAGGAGTCCCTAAACCCTTGCGGGCAAAAGAAGAGAACGAAAAGTGCGACTTTGCCATTTCAAATGTCGTGATTGTTGTTTTTTGTTCTTTAACCAATTGCGGTGTGATGTTTTTGTTTTTATTTAAAAAACTTAAAAAAAGATGATGAGGAAATCTTCGTGGTTTGTTTGTTTAATGCTAAATTCATGAGAATCGCTTACGTCAATCTGCAATTCGTTTCACCCTCGTTCCGCACGTTGAATTCAACTTTCTGGGGGTTTTCTTTTCTCCCCTTTTCACTTTCTTTCAAGACTGACCCTTTTTTTTTTGTGTGCATCTATTTATTTTTTTTACTTTAAAAAAAAAAAAAGTGTTTTTCTCCCCTCTTGGTTCCCCTTCTTCTTTATCCTTCATTTCCCCACGTCTACGACGCCCCTTAGCAACAAGTCGAATATACACACATTATCAATAGCAAAATAATGTCACATTCGTTTTAAGATTTAAGCGTCAAAAAAATAAACGCGTATTGTTATTCAAATAGATTTTCCTTCTTTGTAATTCGATCAACTACGTGAGGTACGTTTCCGAGCTCCCGTCTTTCTTACATATAAATGGCCGCTATATACGCCACTACACTTGATGTCGTTCGTATATGTTTATAACACGCATCATATCACACGCTGTTCTATTCAAGAATTTTATTTTATTTTTAGAAAAAAAAATTAAAAAAAAAAAATCGTTTTTTTTTTCTTTGACGTCGTTTTCTTTTGATTGGACGGACCAAGCGGCGCCAGACGTTGTCAACACTGGAAAACACTTTTGTTACTTGGCTTGTCCAAACTTGTGTCTCTGCTTGCGTTCAGTGACGGAGGACCACTCCGAGTGGTTTTGTTATAAATAAAAAATAAAATCCCATTTTCTTTTGTCAATAAAAGCGAAACAAATTTCTATGGGGGGGAGGAGAAAGAAAGAAAGAAAAAAAAAAGAAAAGAATAGGCGTCGGCGGCAGAAAAGGCACAGGTGATGTCGACGCACTTACACGTCGACATCAAGGAGCCACACAGCAACTCAAATTTTCTTTGATTTGAAAACAAAAAGTGGCAATAATGGCAACGCCACACGACTCGTAATGAGTTTGCATCGCGAGACGACGTCCTTCTTTTAGTTGTTGGATGAGTTCCAGCCTCACCTTTCTTTCTTCCTCCTTGATTATAGTGATCCAAAAACTTGAAAAGGCGGACCTTTTCTTCTATATATATATACACTATCTACTATACAGAGAGAGAGAGATAGTGTCTTGTGTTGTTGTTGTGTGTAGTGTACTCGGGCTCGTATACCATAAGTAAGAAGCGAGTAAAGGTATAGTCAAAAAAAAAAAAAATACGCCCTCTGGTTGTGTTGACCGCAAGAAACCCCCCGTCCAGAAGGCCGCAGGCACCCGCCATCGACTCTAACACGAAATTGAACAAGAGAAAACCCCCTCCGAGGCAAATGTGTATATACATACACACATAAAAAAAAGGGTCCAGCATCTAAGGAAAAAAAAAAACTCATCTGTTGATTCGTCGCACGTTCCCGAAACAGCTTCTGAAAAGAGGAGGTTTAGAAAAAAAAATAAAGAGAATAATGTGTTTTTTTTTTTTTAAATGAAATTGAAGCTCTCCTTGCATCACCACACCCTTTGATGGTCCTCACGATCTCTGTGTGTGTATATCTGATTTTTTTGTTGTTGCTGTTTTGAAATAAAGAATCAACAAATAGAAGAATATGTGTGTAAAGGGAAAGAAGAAAAACAGATTTCGGTCGTGACTCGATATGGACTTTAATAACCGCTCCTTGTTTCGTTATTTTGTTCTGTTCTATTGGATGAGAAAAGAAAAGAAAAACGTTCTTAGTGATGACCGTTCTAATGAAAATCAACTTAATTTTTGTTTTTGTTTCTTTTCTGAAAAGAAAAAGAAGAGGTTTTTTTTTTAAACTGTGTGTTGTTGTTGTTGTTTTTTTTTCTCTTCTTATTTATGCTAATCAGACGCAGCTTCATCCATATTGATGTGTTTTCCTAAGTCAAATAGGACAAGCCATTTCTTTTAGCTTCTTTTCTTTCGTGTATATAGAAATGTGATTGCTATCAGTTGCGCACTGTAAAAAATAAAACATGAAATTAGGGGGGATCGATTAGTGAATTCATTTCACTAATGAGCACTTCCAACGTTTTCAGCATCAAATGCCATTTTCTTTTGTATATATACCTGAAAACCTATCGATTGATGGTTTTCAATCAAAACAAAACGTGTTTTCATTTCCCCAGCTCTTTCAATAGACAATAAAAATATAGTTTTAAAAATATAAACCACCCTATTATAGATAGAGTTATGGCAAACCGTTTAACTATAACATTCACCTCTTTCCCCCTCTGTTTTTTTTATAAATTTTATATCAAATATAATGTGTAAGTTCTGTGAGATCTCAAAGGGCAGAGATGATGCGCACATAAATAACCTGTGTATCTAATATTCTTTTATTTTATTTTATTTTTGAAGGGATTTAAGAAAAAAAAAGGGGGGGGGGATAGAAAAAAGAGAAAAAAAACACAAGAACCCGTCATCTTTTTTCTTTGATGGCTTCGATATAAATTGTACGACACGGACGTCCAGACGCTTTATTTTTTCAAAAAATATATCCATGTCTGTATAGACACGATGATGGAAATCCCCTCCTTTTATTTATTTTTTATTATTATTATTATTTCTTATAACATTTAACCCCCTCCAGAGGTAACTGGTCGTTCCCTCTCGATAATTTTTTTTGTTGTTGTTGTTGGTTGTGTTTGTGTGTAGAAAGATCGTTGAATGTGTCGTGTCGTACCTGTTCTTTATAACAGCAGAAGCCAAACACACACGGGAAATCAAGAAAGGGGGAAACCAAATCTATAAAAAAATATATATACACATACTATCTACCCCTTCTCTCTTTGTGTGTGTGTGTGTGTACGAAAAGAAGGGAAAAATAAGATATGACAAACGACGACACGCAACATCCCCGCCAAAATTGGCCACTAAAGTTCAAAAAAATATACCAAAGAAATGTTTTAATACTTTTTGCGGTCAAACATTTATCGCGTAAAAAAAAAAGTAAATAAAAGGGTATGTGTGTGTGTATGTACAAGCAGTTTTATTTTTTTTACTACTGATAATAATTTTATCGTAGATTTCAGAGCAAAATCTGACAATGCTGGCCCAACAAAATACACACATTAGTTGATATACATACATATATATATGTCTATGCCTGAGTTGATTAGATTTTCTCTTTTCCATCTCTCCCCCCCTTCCCCTTCTCTTCAATATATACGTCCAGTATGCTGTGTGTGTATACACACACACAAGTATCGCGGTCGCGACGCCCGTCCGGCAGACTGTCTGGCGCCTGTTCCCGACAGTTTTTTTTTTTTTTTCAAACTGAGGGGTGGAAAAAGGAAACCTGTGGTATCCCAGGCAGCAAAGTCAGGTGCTGATAATGTCCAGGCAGACATTTTCTTGGACAAGGAAAAAAAAATGAAAATGAAATACAAAAAAATATGAAGATGTTTGAAAGAAATGATTTGATATTTCGCGCTATTGGAATTTTCCTCATTTACCAAGAAGAGCTTTTCATTAAAACGAACTGGAGCGATCCGGTTGTCCCGCACTCTCTTGGCCAAACTGTTAAAGAGGGAGTGGTCTAACCCTGATGGTCATATGCGTCATATCGTGCGACTTATTATTATTCTCTCTTAGTTAGACTTTTAGCGCGAGCTGTACAAACGATACACGTGTCACTCCATCTCGTATGTCAAATGTTTTTGGCCTCTCTTCTTTCTTTCGGTGTGTGTGTGTGTTGTGTTTTTCTCCGGTTATTTACAAGTCGTTTGCCCTCGAAGAAAACAAAAGAAGCAATTTTTGAAGATTTTTTTAAAAAATAACCGTAACAAATGATTTTTAATTGCGATTCTTTATTTGTTCAACGAGATCTTTGTTGCATCCTATATGGGAGAGTTTAAAGAACAGGGGGGGAGAGTTTATTCTCGATTTTTCTCTCGAAATCTTTGTATCTCTTGAAAAGTCTATTTATAAAAATGAAACGGAGAAAAGCTCAGCTGCACGCTGGCACTGGGTAAGAAATAAAAATAAAAGATAGAGAAGCAGAAGAAGAAAATATTGTAGATGTTATATAGAAATGAGATGTAGCAAAGGATTTGGAGAGGCTTCAGACGAGTTGGCGCAGCTGCACAGCCTCGGGGTTGCTCGTCGTCGTAAATCAAACCGCAGAGACCGTAGGTAACACGTTTTTTGTGTAGAAAGAAATAATAATCATCACACTTTTCTTCTTCTTCCTTCTTTTTTTGAATAAAGGAAAGGTGAAAATTTGTTAGTGTTAAGAAAAAGAACGAAACTTGTGGGCAGTGCGCGAGCAATCATAGGCCGTGTTACACACCAATAGCTTCTTTGTAGCTAGTCATTGTGCGTGAGGAATCATTATCTTCATTTGGTCGATGTTGATTGTTATTATATATTTATACTTTTTTTTTTGAATAATAAATTTGGACAGGGACGTTTATAAAACCTGTCGGGCTTTCTTGATAATCAAATGACTCAGCGTTATACCGAATGATAGTGTCGATCATCCATCATATCTTTACATCACGTATGTAGGCTTTAGTATATAGAGTCTGTGATACCAGTGTTTATGAAGTGTAGCCAGTGCAACTACATCATACTGCATCATCTTAGATGGTGTGACAAGTTGATGAATTCGTATCTATATAGGTGCAAGAAATTCAATTGGAGCCACGCTGTTTTGTTTTGTTTTTTTTTAATTTAAAGACACACAATATAAATGTTTTCTTTTAAAACGTTTGACAGCTAGTGGCCATCGTACGTTTCAACCTGTTATACTGGCGCCTTGTTCAATTATCCAGTTTATAATAATTAATCATTTCAATGTTAACCACTTGTATGCAAGTTTTATAGGTATGTATATATGTAAATGCATAAATCTATTTGAAATGTTTTATGTGTGCCCATCTATAAACATTCTGAACGAAAACGTCCCAGTTCGTCAAAGAGTTTAGATTAATATCTTTATAAATTAGTGGGGATATGACCGTGACCTGTTGTCGTGATGACTCAGCCTGATATACTATAAATAATAAACGATTATTGTCAATTTGATTCGTATATTTTTTATTGGTCGGAGAATTGGCAACAGGTATTAATGAGTCATCAAAGCTGTTAATGACATAATAAGCTCGGTCGACTAAGGTGCTAGATTTATGGGATGGCATTTATTATCAAAACGAATCAGCGAGGGGTTGTTTTTGAGCTCCTAATTCATCAGATGGCTTACGTAACACCTGACTGATGCGTCACAGCTATTAGGTTTCAAAACAAAACTTTTTAATGTCATCTAATAAGCACCTACCGGCCAATTGAAGTTTACAATTTAAGGATTTTTTGTTTTTACTTTTCGATCAAACACAAATTTCTTTTTCCTATCAATTTTTATAGCATTAAAGGTACAATAACCCGTGAACGATGCGTCACTCTTATTTTGATATAGCGCGGGAGTATAAAGACGGACATCGTGATAATCATCTAACCACCAAATGATCCTATTCTTAATAGTCCTGCTGGACATGTCGATTGATGGTGAGAAATCACGATGAACCCAACCCCCAAACAACAAAATCAAGGTTAAAATCATCATTTTTTATTATAGGTCGTTTTATATGAAATTGTCTTCAAGACGAGCCCCTGAGGGGGTCCCTCTTGATTTCTCTTCAATCTCTCCCTCCCCCTCGACAAAAAATGACACACTAGAAATCAAAATTTCATTTGTTTTGTTTTTTTCAAGGGGGTGGGTAGTAGCGAACACGTGATGGGACACGCGTCCGTGTTATTGTTACCAATTTTCCCCCGAGGATGGGGAACATCTCGGAGAAAAACAAAAACAACACGTGCCCCGTGTGTGTGTGTGTGTGTGTGGAACATGAGGCGATGAAACCAGTCGTACACACCCAAACATCAACACACACAAGATGTGCAAGAAATACAAGTCCGGACTGGTTTTCTCCGTGCACAGGTGATTTTGGTTTTTTGGCCCGAGGGTTCAAAACCTCTGACCATCTCAAAGAAGATGATCAATTTTTTTTTTTTAAATATTAAATTATGCCGTTTATTCTTCTACAGTGAGGGGGATATTGTTGTGTGTGTCTCCACTTTGTCTGACGTGTCCGGACATACACACACACCCCCCTCTCCCCACCCCCACCCCCCCATTTTTTTATTACGTTTTGCTTTAAAAGAAAGAAAAGATCTTCCCTTTTTGGTTGGTTTTTTATCGGTCAGATAGACACAACTGGCGTCGTATAGGCCATCAACCTCCCCCCCCCCCTTTCTCTCTTCTGTTTCATCGTAAATCTTCTTCATCACCTTTTTTTCTTCAGATTTTTATTTCGTAAAGATGTTTTACTTGAGCACAACAACAAAAAATTGAACGTGTGTGTACACAAAAGTTGTGCATTTAATAAATCAATCATCGACGTGAGAGTTTCAAAGATATCTGACAGCGCTATCCCGCACATTTGCATAAATCAGAATATATAGACGCAATATGGCGCCTTTCCCTTTCATCATTTTTATTCAACAGGTATATTCAAAAATAAAATAATAATAAAGACCAGTAGTCTTTTTCATTTTTTTTTTCAGGGTCTTCTTCGATGAATCGAATTTCAATCTGTCAGACATGTCAGCCTCCCTATAAAAAAAAACAACAAGCCACGCCCATTATAGACGTGGAATCTTTTTTTTTTGTTGTTGTCATTGAACTGATTCTTTTATCTACGCCATTATCATCATCTGTTATGATACAAACGCCGACCGCCGTGTCCTCTCCGCCCCAAACAACTCCCGACCGCCTCTTCCCCCATAAAAAATGGAGCCGGATTTTTTTCTATTATTGTTCAAACTTGCATTACGAGTCCATCTGCCACTGTTGGTGGTCGTCCTGGAAATTGTAAGCGAATAAACAACACGCACACACAACATTGTACACACACACACACAAAAAAACTATAAGAATAATAATAAAAAATAGACTTGACATGTGTTTATATAAGCCGGATTGAAAAAAAAAAAAGACCCTCTATCGGACTACAGGTTCTTCCGGATGTGCGGAGGCTTTTGTTAGCAGATAGAGAATCCAATTGGCGATGGATCAAAGTCAACACATCTGTCCTTGATGTAAGAAAACAAAAAAGAAAGCTTCTAAAAATTGCGACAGGGTTTATAAGAATCAAATATTTGGGAGGGGGGGGGGGAGAGGGATTATGTAGGTTTGACTGGCTATAGTGATATTTAATCTCATCCAGGTCGTAGTGATTTTTCACGCGGGATTTAAGCGTGTCGGCTTGATGGATCACGCGTCCTTGACAAGTCGAATAAGCTTTTTTTTTTTATTTATTTTTTTCGAAGGCTGACACATTTTCCAAGTCATTAGTAAATAGCGACAGCCCTGGTGGAAGCTTAAAATTAATGACAAGGAAATGTTTGGTTGCGCATCCGACCTTTTTTTTTTCTTTTTAGGAAGAAGGAAAAAAAAAAAGAATTAATGAAAATTAGGTTGACCTTATGGAGGAAATGATTATTATGTAAATTGATGATGATTTCGATTGTGTGGGCCAGTAGCGAAAATGTTGACCGCACCACAGGTATAACTTATGTAACGAACGCCAGGTGAACAGCACATCACCGATAAAAACATATAAATGTAATTCTCATTTCCCACGGTCTTCCATATTCTCCGTGTTTTCCCTGAACGCGTCATTAAAGGTTCTTATTTCCTCTGGAAATGTTCCCTCAAAGAAAGTGTCATCGTAAAGAATTTGTGAGACCTGGAAAAAAGAAAAAAACATTATCGATAAAAGATTTGGTTGTATGAATTCGTCCATTCAAACCATTTTTTTTGTTGTTGTTGTGTTGTTTAAATTTAGAAAGAAAAGACAAAAATGGCGTCGTAAAGTTACCGAATTCATCGGATCTTTTGTGTCTTCCACTCCGCTTCCGCAACCACAAAAAAAAAAAAGAAAACGGACATTGTACAAGTCTAATATTTTATCTCCTTCTTACATACAAGTCGGACTTGGTGTTACACGCACAGCTGTCAAACTGAGGGGGGGAAATAAGCCAAAAAAAAATATATAAAATAAAAAAACATTAAGCCTTTTAATGTTCGTGTGTGACTCACGGACATCCATTGGATTCGTACGAGACTTTGTCACATTTAGGCGTGAAGGATTTCCGTTTTTTTTTTTTTAAGTTGAACGAAACGACACGGTTGTCGACGCTGCGTGATTTTCTTAAACTGCAAAAGTTCGGTTGACATTTCACCGCTTTCAGTCATTCCGATCGGAAAGAAACTTACAAAGAAAAGGGACTTTGTACGCGCGTCCAGACATGCCCAGAATCTTTCAAAAACACCGACAAAATCCTCTCGAGCATCTTCTTGTCAATTAAAATCCACGTCTTTTAAGGAGCGTGTTGACAGAAAAGCTGACATTTTTGTTTTAAAAAATATATATATAATTAAATTAGATCGTGAAACGTTGTAAGCTATTTGGTGGGAAATAAGAAATCGATATAGTTGGCGATACCTAATACTCTCGTGTTGGGAAGGAGAGCCAGGCAGGTCGTTAACCACCAGGCGACAAAGCCGATGATGGCTGTTTTTTTTTTTGATCCAATTAGAAACCAAGGTCATTAGACATCCCCCTCCGATACAAAAGCATCTTTAGAACAGAGTTAAGGTTCAGTGAAGTTCAATACAGTTAATACTCACAAATTTGAAGTGATGCCCTTGTTCGCAAAAGAGAGTGCAACCCTGTGCCCCCTCGGGTGGAAGAAAAATGGGCGCCATCTAGAATTTGACCTGAAATAACCTTTTGTTTTGCAACGACTTGCCGATGACATTTTTCTTTTCCCCCTTTTCCAAATAGAACACACAAACAAAGAGGTAAATGTTGAGACACAAGTGACACAGGACAAACAAAATGTTATGAACACAATTCGCAATGTCGTCTGTAAAGACGAGAATGAGGTCATCCACCTTTTGTTTCATTTTGGCGCGCTTTTTCTAACTTGTTTTTTATTTTATATCTATCGTTTCCAAGGTTGAACGAAGATCCACAAAATCAGATCTTATTTCATTGGGGACACTAGAATCAAAGTGAATAAGACTGTCCCGCATGATATTGGAAACCCCCCCACCCCAGATCAACGGTGGCCATTTTCTTTCAATCTAAACGTCCTGAAACGAAGACACATCGATTTGGACAGGGCTCTGACTTTCCCTTTTTTTTTTTATCCTAGAGATTCGTGACACGGGCTAATCGATGTACGTGAGCCCGCGGAAGTCACGTCTCATTTGTTGCCAAAAAAAAAAAAGAGAGAAGAAAATAGATCCGATTGCCTACGCTTTTCCATCAATCGGATTTCAAACATGGCGCAAGACGCATATCGTCATTCCTTTTTTTGTTTGTCCTTCTACAAAATCCCGAACGAATTTTAGGGTTTGAAAAAAACAAAAAATACCTTTTTTTTTCTGGTTAATGTCCGGGTAAAATGCAAAGCAATGAATAATTTCCAGTTGTACTCCCGGAAATGCCAATGACTCCAAAGATCTAAAACTTTTTTTTTCTTCAAAAGTTATGGGTGACTAAGAAATGACGGGGGCCGCTTCAAGTCAAGGTGAATTGAATCTGTCGGCAAGTATAAACAAGATTTTTCAGATAAGATTCAAGTCAACCACCCCTTTACTTTCACCTTCGATTTTTTTTTGTCTTCATGTGTTTCGAATTTGAATGGCCTTAAACTTTGACATTTTCCCGGTGATTTAACGTGAACTTTTTTTTTTCATCTCTTTGAAAGGAAAAGAAGAAAAGAAAAAAGGTGTCTGGAGAAAGAGAGAGAAAAATTGAAAAAAAAAAAGTACGTTGACCTTGGAACACTGACGTCACGGCGAATCTTATGCAAATCAATCGGTGCTTTAGATCACGACCACATCGCAGTTTTTGACCACGTCTTCTTATTTATTAAGCATAACCTAATTGAAAATGAAATGCTATTAAGTAAATTTGGATGTAGCGGTGCATGTTAAAAAAAAAAATCCCCTCCCTACTCATCCTCCTCCTGTTGTGATGGGTGTGTAAGCCCCTCCCCAGCTAGCAAAAAAAAAAGAAAAAAGGGGGAAGCTATATCTCCTTTTTGTTGCCCCCGAGCCCCTCGCGGCCAAATGACGCACTACCAGTAGAGGATAGAGGGAGCAAAAGAGAAGCAAGGGTGGAGAAATAAGAAAAAAAAAAGCGATGACGACGCCACCAAACAACCGAAAGTCTACTGCTACCCAACCCCCTCTTTTTTTACCCGTGTGTCTCATGGCAGGGCATAAAATCCCCCTCGCATCGAACATTTCAACTCAGACAGTCGCCAACAAGCGTAGAGTGAACATTATCGCTATCGAACCACACAGTTTCAAGCCTCTGTTCTTTCCCTCCGTTCGATTCGCTCGTTTCCCGCGTGAACGTTTTTCTATCTCCCGCCCCAAATTTTTTTTGTCTTCTCCTCTCGCATTCAAGTTCGACAGGATTATTCCATGTGTACTTGTGTGACTGTGCATTGATTATTCTAGGCGACAAAGTGTAATGGTGAAATCTTTTTTCGTACGGCAGAACTGAAATTAGATTTTCAAACAGACGTAAACATTTCAGGAAAACGAAAGAAAAAAAACAAACAGACAATTATTGAAGAAACTCATTTCTGCATCAACAAATGGTGCTCTCAGTGTTGTTGAACGCGGGTGCCGTCCCTCTATCTTTCGACGAACAGAATCATTACCATCCGACCACGTCCGTTGCATCCATTCCGTCCGCCGCCGGCCATTATTCGTCGTCAACTTCTTCTTCGCCAGCTAATCCCGAATACGTGCACTATCTCGAAGAGTTGGTCGGTGAATTGAGTGGAGTGTTTGCCACTTTTATTCATCAGAATCCACCGCCTTCTTCACCAACGTCCCTTACCGACATGTATCACCAGAGGGCCAACACCTGCAGATCTTCCCCATCAGGTAGATAGAAAAAGTTTTATTTTTTCTCTTACAATCGCAAAAGATCAAAAAATGGGGGTGTGAGAAGTTTTTTGGGAAAAGCAATCAACTTTTTTTTCTTTCTATTTTTAAAAAGTAGAAAAAAAAAATGTTTAATTTCAAGGGGTGAAATTATCCGGCAGTTAAGACTTTTGCTGTTCGATATTCCACGAGTTTTTTATTTTTATTTTCTTTCGCAGTTAAGAAACTGGTCTTAGTGGCTAATTAGCGAGTAAGATACTTTCGTATACCCGCCAGCTATTATTTTTGTCGAAAGAAGATAAAAAAAAAAAAGAGCAACAGTGTGTCGGTTGCCGTGGCAACAGCAGCGCGCCCGATAATGAAGTGGCAAGACAAGAAAGACATGCCCCGACTTGCCCTTTTTTCTTTTCTTTTTTTTCGGGACTTTGTGTGCGCGTTAGTAACAATCAAGTTCTTTGTTGATGGAGGGGGGGATGAAGAAGAGGAGTAGCAAATGGTGTGCGAGGGGGTTCGTGAAATTATATTTTTTTTTAGAAACGCGTAATTTAAGCCGCTCGTTAAAACACATGGAGATGAAAAGTGGCCATCTGTTGGTTCTTTTACAAGTTTCGAAGTATTTATTTATTTCTTTTAATCTTTACACGCGCATAAATTATGCACGCTGATGCAAACAAATGTTGAAACGGTGATTAACTCTAATGACGCGTAGTTTTAATCGATTTAACAGTGATTAAAAAACATGTTACTAATCGTTTATTTTTTCACAAATTTAGGATTGTTACCAGACGTGATTCCAAAACTTGGCGCATCAGACAAGTGGAGCTGCTCAACACCTCCGTCGTCGGCTGAAGATTTGCGGATGCGGCGCGGAATGGCGCCGATGCGCTTCCGGCTGGACAGCGTCGGCTCTTCAGTGCCGTCTGCCACGTCGTCGGCCGTATCGACGCCTACCAGCGCCACATCATTTTTCACGTCGTCTACTGCCACGTCACCTTTGGCCTTTGACCTCCTGCCAAGTCCGACGACCTCGTCGTCGACCGTCAGTTTCTTCGCCGATTATCCGCCGCTCTCGTCCGACATGTCCGAACACCTCCATCGGACCGATCTCGACGCGTCGCTACCTGTCGACGCAACCGATGCTGCCGACGCTTCGGCCGCTGATTGGCGCCAAGTTGGCCGTGACCTGCGTGGCATTGCCGACCATTTCGCATCTACCCGTCGATCACAGGTAAAAATTAAGTTCATATTTGGGTTTTCAATGGCGAAACGCTATTAACTTTGATAAGAGGTTAGACGCTTAGTTTTACGAGGGCCCATTTTTTAGCGGGGAAATCCGTTCGTGACGGATTAAGTTTTTTCTTTTTTCTTTTCGTTGTATATTCTTTTTGACTAGGCCTACCCCCCTTGGTGTCTTATTGCCCTATCAAATTAAATGAGACTCGGACTGGAAAAAGAAAAATGGTCGTTTTTTTTTTGTGTTGTTGTGTAAGTCCGGTTCAGTTGTCTACCTTTTTAAATAACATGGCAGAGGGGAGAAAAGGGTAAAAAAAAAAGGAATAGGTTGGGGGGATGTAAGGAAATGAATAAATAATGAAGTATCTCCCCGCTGTGTGTTTTATGACTAAAATCTAATCGATTTGTGTTTCCTTGTTCTTTTTTCTCATTTTATTTATGATGACATAGAACTCTGCGACGGGATGTCAGCAATGGTCTCTGCTTTCTACAGTGCTGTCTAGCAGCTCTTTTAAATCTGCCGGACCCCTGGTGTCTGCCTTGGCCGTCTACCTTTGGTGGAAGCTGGTCAGACGTCTGACTGCGTGAATAGTCCAGTGGGTTCAACGAGCGTCGCACGGCCAATTGTTTCCGGACCCGCTTTTGCTCCATTGTCTTTCACGTCAACTGTGTGGAGTGAGAGGACCCTCCCCCCGCCTTTCCCGATTCTGCCCCGTTTCTTGATTTATCTTTCCATTTTTTTTTTCTTTTCGCTAGTGACTGTTTGATTCATTTCCCGCCGCCACCTACAGAAGTTCAACCGCTTTAGTTTTCTTTCTTTTTCGACTGATTTATTATTTGTTCTGTCTCTAGCATTCCCACTTTAACCATCTTTACTGCGTGTATTAAACAAAACAAAACAACTTATTCCTCCCCTCTTTTTTTTTCGTGAATTCACTAATTTTTTTTTTCGTCTTCCAAGTCTTTGTTTATTTTTTCTTACGCACATCCCAAAGTTCTCGCGGAGTTTACGCATCGACTCCCTTCGGCTTTTTCACGTCTGATCTCACAGAATAATTCGATTGAGAGAGAAGAGCGATTTATTATATGTAAAATGTACACAACGATCAGTAAGCAGAAAAAGAAAAGAAGAAAAAAAATGGAAAATTTCAAAAAAAAAAAAAAAAAATTGTTTCACGATTCAATTGCCAGAAATCAATTTCACGAATTTAGGTTAACATTTCTCTTATATTCCCCCTCCCGATTTTTTTGGTTTTTTTTTCTAGTCTTTTGAGTTTCGTTTAATTTTGTTTTCTTTTTTCTTTCTATTCTTTTTGCTTGTAATAACACATAACGATTTGCATATCCATCATTTTTTTTTTCTTTCACACTCGTATGGGTGTTGTTGGTTTCAATTCTCTACCCAATCTCATTTTTTTTTTCGGATCCACCACCAATTTTTCAAATCGGTTTTTTTGTTTTTGTTTTTCTCATATCTTTTTTTTTAATATCCATTGAAAATGATCTCTTGACCTCTAATCAAAAAAAAAAAATAATAAGGAAAAAACAGACAATACGACCGACTTGTTTTCGTGTGTGTGTTACGTTGTTGGTTTTTTTTTCTTTTTGAAGAAAAAAAATCATTTTCTTTATGAAGAGGTTGTGCGTGCGAGTTTTTTTTCTTTTTTGTTCTGCCGATTGCGTGTGGTGTTTCTTCTCTCATTCTCTCTCGTGTTTATCCGTGTACATATTATGATAGCCCTTTTTTTTTTGTTTTGTTTTATCGCTCATCGTGTGTGTCTGTTTTGCCTCCCTCTTTCCATCAAATCTCGCCCACAACTCGGCATTATTGAATCGCTACCGCCGAGTTGTGAGCGGCGTTTCAACAGGCTACCCGCCAGTCTTTCAAAAGTGGACAGAGTGTGAGATCTAAACAAACAAAACTTGAAAAACAAAAAAGAAAAGGACATATTTCGCGTTTTAAATAATCGAAAAATCGATTGAATCGATCGTCTTATTTTTTTCTTTTGAGTTTTGTTTACATTTCAAGTTTCCCACCTGCTTCGTCTTTCTCCCATTAGATTTGTGCTCTATTTGAACAGCATAACCATTTATTGCGTTTTATTTCATACACATATGCAAAAGAGAGAATTAATTACGTCGATGGGAGCAGCGACTGTGTCGCATAAATTACGACCATCGCTCTTCAATGTACATTGAAATACAAACGAAAACAAACAAAAATGTGTGAATAATTTTTCTTTAACTACAATTACACATGAGACTATGTGGTATACAAATACAGCCTTATTCAAAAATACGTGTTTTCGGATAAATAAAGGGAAGGGGGGGGGGATTGAAAACACCTGGGCCGATTCGCTCGACTGGAAAAAGTCAATTAAGGGTTGCTGCGTGTGATCATCGCGCTCAAATTAGTCTCGGTCAACTCTCCCCTTATTTTCGGTGGTCTATGCACGCACACATTCAATGTCACTCAAAAGATCTCTAGAAACCCCTTTTGCCGAACAGGGTGGAGGACGCTTAAACAGTTGTGATGAGTCACCGTTTTTGTGACCACCGATCCATCAAACGTCCCTTTTCTGCTTACACATTTTCCTTTTTATTTATTTTTTATTGTGCGGTCGACTGGCGAAAAAAGACTGGGCCAGTCCGTGTGTAAATAGCGGACCACTTGACTCGCGATGATTGGTCATCCGTGTTGATTGTCCATTTAGAAGTGCCCGTTATTTGTCACATAATAATATGAAAGCAAACAGAATAAATAGAGACAGGCATACGATTTACTTTGGCAGGTAAAAAAAAATTGGCATCCATTCGGGATCGAACCACTCAATGGTAATTGCTTGATCATCTTCAATGGTCAGTTGTGATTGCTCTTGAGACACACAAGACAAGAAGATTGGGCTATACATTTTCTAATAAACGTATATATTTGTATTATAATTAGATACACAAGTTGGTTGGGGTGGGGGGCTCCACTTGGACGAGGTGTCACTTGTCAAAGAGAATAACCGCATATTACTAATACGCAGCAACTGTCACAAAGAACCCTCGCTTGATTCCTTAAATATATGCGACGGTGAGTGTAAAAAAAAGAGCAAGGGCGTAAGGAATATAGCGCACTTAGAACTGGAGGGGCTCCGTATTACATTAAAAGATGGACGAGGGAGGGGGAGTTTTACCATCAAATCATCTGATAGACGTTCCCTGCTCTATTGATCAATCACGTAAACATACGTCCAAGTTTGCGACTGGACGTGTCGTAATATTTATAGACACATTTTTATTCGGATTCCTGGAACAAAGTTACCGGTGGCAGCTGCTTGATCACGAATCAGCCCGAATTTCTTCTGACACATTCGGACTGATTTATATTCGAGTAGCGTATGAAGACGGATGACCATGGAACTTTCTGTTTTATTCCTTTAGGCTCTACTCGAATTCATTCAATCATGTTTAGTTAACCACATTGACCAGGAGGGATGCGAAGTTTCGTTTTTTTTCTTTCTTTCTTTCTTTTGAACGCGTTTATTACTCTGCACGAATTTAATAGTCGTTCTTTTTATGCTCTAGGCTTTAAATCACAATCGAATTATTCAAATGACATTGAAACTCTTTTGAACAACAACCAAAAATAAATGTGTGGCTGGAAATACATAAGGAAACCGAATCACGCGATGGGCATCTGTTATTTTATCGACGATAGTCAATCGATATTCATCGCAAGCGAGAGGGGTATTCGAATGCAGGTGTTGCGGATTATAATCGAATGAATTGATAAGACAAACACGTCCGCAAAAAGGATCATTTCCTCTCTCCCTTTTTTTCAGGGTTACATTCTTTTTTTTCAATGCGCTTGATGGTTAAACACAAACACGAGAGAGGGTTGACTATAATATTAGACATCGAATACAGTTGTGTCGGTTTCTTTCGCCAGCCGATTCATCGATGCACGTGCGGTCACTTGGGCATGGGGGGGAAGTGACATGACACGCAAGGAACTGGAAGAGAAAAAGGGATGAATGAGATGGGGAAACACGCCCGCATATTATCATCACGCCAACTTGCCATCACCCAAAAAATTGGCTTCCTATTGTCCGATAATCTTACAGGCCCCATCAGAGAGAGAAAGAGAATGATTGAAATTGATTCTGCTAGCTCAATTACGCTAGTGTCTTAATGATTTGATGAAACAGATATGAAACGATATTCTTTCAAAAACATGGATATACTTACACATAGACATGATTTATAATTACAAAATTGAACGACAATCACCAAAATCCATTTTCCCGTGGAACTCTGTTAGTTTAAATGAGTTATTTCAAAGTCGTTTTATCACAGCTCTAAATTCTCGCACCTAAAACTAATGTTATTACCATATTCACAAACAGTCTCTAGTGAAAGAGTAAAGTTAACCTATACGAACGCGGATTTGTCGAATGAAATATTTTTTTACTTGAAAAAAGAAGAAATGAATTGCCGTTCAACACGCACGAACGACGTCATATGGTGCGCCGATGCTGCACGGACAATATGGCAAAAGGCCGTAACGCCATTTCACATGTCACAACACCATAAATAACATTTCAGACAACCGTAATAAGCTCATTTATTATGCATCCGAGTTACGTAATGTACGTGCAGCCTTTCGTTTCGGAAGAGCACAACACACACGCGCGCATCAGGCTGTGAAAATATTTGAATGGGTCAACTTAATCATTGCCAACACTATAAGAACGAAGAGGCCAAAACAAATCGACTACCTGTTTCTTAAAAAAAAAATAAAAAATAAGAAACCATTCGTTAACCCAAAGGGGCTCTCCGGCTGTTGACAATCACCTAATGGCGATATTTAGCCCCGAGTGAGAGAAAACTTGATTGGCCCTTGTTATACGTAAGTATATAAAGATGTGTATTATCCCTATAACTACAAATCATCCAGTTCTTTTCCTTTTTCCTCTTTCCACAGTGCCGCTTTTTGATAGACGTTGCCCAGGACGTGGACACATCCTCGAGAATGTGATTGGTTGATGTGCTGTAACAAGAAAGGTGGCAGTCCGTGTGTGTTGCTTGTGTGTAATGGCCCTATTATATATGACTAGGAGGCTCGACACTTGTAACACGAGGGGAAAGTAAAAAGCAAATAAAGATGAGGTCGCGTGTTAGACTCTTCAGATATATCGTTTGAAGAAAGCGAATGATTGCGAAGGGGGGGGGGGGTTAGTGATGCTGTGATCTTTTGGTTGGCCCTCACAAATATCGACTGGAGAAAATTGACTGGAGTTGCTAGTCGTGGAACAGGAGCCCATCGAGCGGGAAAAATCTCTCGAGAGACGTCACACGTGACCGTGTCCCGGCACGCTCCCACGACCCTGGATTTTGTACTTGAATTTATTATTGGTATATACGTATATTACGTTAGACTATGATTTGCTTTCTAAGTTATATATACTTGTGTGATCTTGTAGTGTTCTTGTGATCACGAGAGACCTTCCACATTTGATTGTATTAAAATAAATAAGGATTAAGTTTAAAGCCATAACTGCACTCTTTATTTTTTATTAGAATTTGCCGAGTCAAGGTTTTGAAAACAAAGGGACGTTCTCCTTTCTAAATTTAGACACGGTTAACTCCCCTCTTTTTTTTTTTACAGATGCTCTTTAGCGCAATTTTTTGTGTTTTTCGTCTTATTTTTATTTGAATACTTCAAGCTCCGAATGTCCCATGGCGTTTTAGTAGTTTCTTAGTTTCGAAACAAGAAGAAGAAGAAAAAATAAAGGCAGCGCGTTGATTAACTTTAGTGTCCGCAGCGTCCGTGCTGGTCGTCGTCGGCTGCTTAGTTTCACCACGGGGGTATAGAGCGCGTTAATAACAAGAAAAGTCCCGAGATTACACGAATTTGATTGCGCAAAGCCCATCACCGAAAATGAAACAGACAAAAAGAAGGAAGACGATGGCCCGTGTCAGCTTGAGTTCGGGACCGCGTAACGCGTGTGTGCAACACGAACGCGCCTGGCGTCCAACAGCGTGAATATAGATTAAAGATTCAAAATGACCATGGCACCCTCCACTCTGTTGCCCAGTTGGGGATTCGATCAAATGCACATCCTCTTTCTCCCAAGGCTAATGGCGAAAATATTCCCGTTCTGAAACTGCATTTTGGAACATCAAATTTTATTTCTCTTTGATTCTTATTGTATATACATATTTTTTTCTTTTCTTGTTAAGATTATTATTACACGGCATCAGCATGGCGATTTACATACGTGATCATACCTTATCTAGAAAAATCTATCATCAAAAAAAAGGAAAGAAAAAAGGATGAGATGCATGAATTTACAAGTCTAATTACACACGCCATCTTGACGTTGTTTTCTGTATATAAGACTTCTCGTTAGTTCTTGCTGTTTAATGAACAATATAAGACTCCCGATTTTTTTTGACAAACAATGCTGCCCCAAACTCACGGTGGTCAGAATGAAATTACAATCGGCTCGATCGGCTATAAACGGGCGTCCTATTTTGAAAAGGCGTTTCAATTTTCTTGTTTTTTTGCGCACGTCCACCAAACGGAACGTCATTTCAAAAGTAACTGTAGAACAGCAGAATAGCGATGACACGTCGACTCAGCGTTTGCCTTTAAGATATAGGACATCATCGTTTACATGCGCATTGAAATTCATCCGAGTGAAAGTGACGACTTTTTCCGAACCAGATGCAAACGAAAGGAGGGCACGTATATTCCTCTGAAATCGAAACAATCGTGAAAAGAAGATTTTTGTGTCAATGCAACTGGTATACCGTGTCGATCGTTTTGCCCAGTTGAATCAATGAGCCATCGCAACACACACATACAATCGAATTGTATTTAGATAGTAGATGCAGAGAGAGAACTCCGCAAGAGGCCAACATGTAAATCAATTAGACAGGGGCCTGAAAACTGTTTAGGTCGTCAATCGTCAACGTTCAAAGAAGGGGGGGGGGGAAAGGTCACTCTGTTATACACACAACTACATCAAAATGGAGTGAAATAAAAAAGGGTGGGGGGGGGGAGACTAGAAAGAGAATGAAAAGCTAAAAGGTTGTCCACAAAAGTGGAAATCGCAACAGCTGGGAGGGACATTTCATCGGTCTAAAAATGTTCTAATAGCAAAAGGAGGATGAACTGCATGGTATTTCACCCTCTCTCTATTTCTTTTACTGATCTGTATATATATATATATGGATTTTATTCGATAAGAGGATCTTTCCCCACGTGCTGGAACAATAGGAGAATCCAACCCCTCAGTCTGACACACAAAAAAAAAGGGAGAATTAGTAAAAAGAGGAGCTATTATTTCTGACCAGTCGAGCGTGAGACGACTCCCGCCGAGGTCCCCCTTCCCCCCCCCCCCCAAAAAAAAAAGAGTCCCGTTGCATCCTCAACCCCCTCTCAGTGTATTACTTGCGTGATGGAAAGTCGAAAATGCTCTTTCTATATATATACATATAATGCGTTCACGTCAATTGATGTACATCAACATCCACTCGACAGAGTTTAGACAATCGATTTCCGGGGTTTAGTAAAAATGTGTTAGTGCTGCTCTCAATCAGGAATTTCACCACCCTGGGTTGTTCATAGCCGCTTCTTGTTCACGTTTCAAGTGTTTCCTCTTTCATTTGTTTTTTTTTGTTTTTTTGGCAAGGTTTTTATTTTTTGCGAATGCAAAGATGTTTGAATTTGAGCATCGATGCGTAATGGCCATCACAAATGAAATCAATGACTCGTAAAATAATGAGGGGAGAAAGAAGGGAAAAAAACCTTGTGATTTTGAATTTTTGAACACAAATTTTCAATTCACTTCACTTGGGGGAAATTGACGAAACGATTCTGTAGCAACAGCTATAAAGAAAAATTGAAAAAAAAAAAGCCATCAGTAACCGGTCCCGCTGATCCGATGTTACACACAACCCCCCAAAAAAAGGGGGTAGATATTCAAATTCCCAAGCGCATCCTTTTATTCACTTTTCTTATACAATATAGTATATTCCCTCAGATTATGAAATACAAAGATGTGTGAGAAGTGTATACGGGAGTTGAGGGAAAAATTTACATGTTCGGGTATATATATTTACTTTCCATTGCTTTTGTACAGTGTGCGACGAGCAGATCCTATCACGGTGTGTATATTCAAAAGAGCCATGAGCTTTTCCGCTGGATGCTTTTTTTTTCTTCTTCTTCTTCTTAGTCTTTCCCCCCTTCATTTTTTTTTCTTCCCCAATAAATATGTGTATAAAAACTAGGTTATTGCTGTGATTCCATTCATGAATTTTGATAGCATTTCGATGGATACAATTCTTACTTTCTTTTTCAAATCGAATGGAGGGGAGGGGGTTTACTTCCTGCCTTTGATATAACTTCGAATAGAGGGTGACGATGAACGCAACAACGGGGAGTGATTGAAGACGAATCGAAATTTGATCCGAAAGTGGGTCCACTTTCCTATTAAACCGAATCCTTTTCCTCAAATAAATTCACACACACATAAAAAAAAAAACCTAAACAGTTGGGAATTTGTTTCATATTCAAATTATATCCAACATTGTTATCTTGGTAAGCATCAAATGCCCTTTTGTTTCTCTTTAATGACAAATTGCCGAGTTTTTCTATTCAAAACTGGGCGCATGCACGAGGTAAAGAGTGTAGCGGCCATTTTATATCAACAGGCCTATTATGCGGCGGCCTGTTGCCCGTCGAGTGCGTATATACATAAAATGTGTGTGTATGTATAATACGGGGTCAAAGGGAGCGACCTCTTTGAGCCCCGAAAAGAATGTAACCCCTTTGCGGGTAATGAGGGCTATCTGGGAGCAATTCGCAGTTAAAACTTGTTTGAAAAAGCTCCATCGTTTTCATCATTCAAATATAGATAAAGACAATGTAGGCTTGAGAACAAAAAGCCAATTTCCACTTGGAATGCTGGTCTGTTAAAATAATGCGATCAACTACAATACAGAAGATATCAGGCGGCTTTTACGAAATTGCATTAAGAGCTTGATGATTGCGGCCGTGATGAGCGTCATCAGTATAGTAGACTGCATACATACAGCATAAATAGAAAGGCAGAGGGGATTTAAATGCGACACGAACGGCAGACGACCGACGATACGGCCGCATGTGACAATCTGTAAATCCCACGGAATTGCATGAAAATAAATAAAATACAGACAATAACAATATATATACGACATGTTTTCGAGGAGTATACGCTGATGGTCGGCCGATTCCTTTTGATTGTCCATCAGACGTCTCGCTGTTGGCCCCCAAACGAAACGACTGCATTGCTAATTATACGCCATGGGTCACGTGTCCAAGCAGGTCCGCACCATTGTGTCCAGGAAGGAAAACCCCACGGATTCACATACAAGAAAAAGAAAGGGACTTTTTTTTTTTTTTTTTGAATTAGTAATTCCCTCAGATCTCCCTCTCATTTCTCTCAATGGATCAACTCCGGAAGCTGTTGAACATAGGTCGGTCGTTGATGGATGTCCATAATAATCATGAAAAACAGAAGAAGAAGAAGAAGAAGAGAAACCAGCAGCGATAAAGTGTGCGTGTGGGGGGGATGGTGGACAATGTTCGGCCATTGGTCAACGCTCTATCTATTTTTGTTGTGTGTGTTATACTTTAGTATTTGTAGGCGATTTTCAACTGTACACACAATGGCTATTATCTTTCCGGAGTGTAACAATACAGGAGTGGGGGGGGTAGTCTTGGCTCACGCAGCTGGCAAAACGGCGATTTATGGGCGAAAAGATGTGCGACGTGTTTTCCAAATCGAAATGGAGAGCCAATTTCGAACAATAGAAATCGGTTGCCTACGATTTAAAAAAAAGAGAAGCTGGCAAAATGGGAGGATACAGCAGGGCCTATATACTGTGGTGATGGAGACATTAGTGCCACTTGAATTTGTATTACACAAACTGAATAGGGCCAGCAAGTACATTTTTGAAATCGAAAAGCGCGAGAGCGCGTTTTATAGCTTTTCACGGCTAAAAACATGGGCCACTCCCACGCGTGCCCTCTCCGCTGACCCTTCTCTATGTATTTTGTACCACTTGAAAATGAATACAAAAGGCGTGAATTGATTTTTTAATTTTTTTTTTTTTTTCAATCGATGTAAACTTGCAACCGTCGGTTCGTGCGGCTGCTGGATTAGCTCCCATTGGACTAAAAAAAAAAAAAGTTTTAACAGGATCAAATGGGAGAGGCGGGAGCGTGCCAGATATGCAAAACAGGAGTTGAAAATTAATCAAGCAAATACGAATGCGAGAGCAAAAAGAAAGGGGGGGGGGAGAAGCTTAATGAATCGGAGAAGATGAGCGCTTGATTCACGCGACTTTAGATTTGGAAATTTTTTCATATTGTTGCAGTAGCTCGCCATTAGAAGAAGGAAAAAAGAGGAGGAGGAAACGCAGACAGAAAAGAATAAACAAAATTCATCTCCATAATGACAATTCCGAAATTAATATTCCTAATGCGTCCTCCTTTTTTCTTTCTTTTTTCGTGAAACAAGTCCGCGTCTATACACACACACAAACTCTTTTCTTTTTTTTTTTGTATTGATGAGCGCACAGCTTTGTGTGTTGTGTGTTGACTATGTAGACGGTGGATCATTCGGGAACAACTCACGGCTGTCTCTAACGCCGCAAGTTTGAGCGGAACAGAAATCTAAGATGCACCTATTAGTCTATCTATAACCATACTAATGGCTTCAGCATTATTTTTAATTGGCCGCCAAGATTATTTTCCCTTTTTCCGTGAATATTCATGACGTGCTCCTCCCATTTCTACCGTTCAAAAAACGATGGCATGTTAATAATGGTATACACCATAAAAGTGCAACTCTTTTCATCTTCTCCTTATATTTTATTTTAAAAAAAAAACTCAAGTTAAGATGTCAGTGGAAATGAATCAAAGGTGATGCATGCAGAACTTGTGTTTGCTTATATCCAATCATCCTCAACAACAAGTAAGACAGCCATCGAGTCAATAACCTGTTATATAATACTTAAAAAGACATCATCAAAAAGGAGATGTATGGCTTTCTTCTTCTGTGCATATACTTCTTGTATTTGCTGCTTTCTTTTTTTTTTTCACACACCGTCACACAGAAGAGATGAAGGAAAGAGATAGTATATAGAATTGTGCGTGGGGTGGCGGCATTGGGGAGTGCTTTTTGATGAAGAATCCCCTCAACAGTGTTGGGAGGTTGATGGCAAACTCGATGCAACCCGTATATATATATAGAAAGAGGCGGATCCGCACTGGGCTTTTGTCCCATTGTGATGATGCAACATGGGGACAGATTGATAGGCCTATATATAATAATACTCTCCCCCCCCCCCACCTTTTGGAAACTCTTGACACAATAGAAGATTCGTCTTCTCTTTAGAAATCACCCTCTATATACAGTTCGATTTCTATATATCTGAAAACTATTGTGGTGTACAGTGCTGCCTCTACTATTATCATTATTTACACACACACACACACACGCACACAGAGGGAGTTTTTGCTTTTTTTCTTTTCCTCTATTTTTTGGGGGCTATTTTACGAATCTGTTTGTGGATAGAGTCCTGTCACATATGGGTCGATCATTTCAATTTCCAATAACTTTGGACAGATTAGCATTCATCGATCTCTATCTCATTTTTTTCCTTTCTTCTGACTTGAGCGATAATAATAAGGTGAGTCATAAATACGAGTACGTAAATCAACTGTTTTGCCTTCTGAAAAAAAAATATATAATATGCAAATTGTTTTCCATATTGTTATACGCATATAATCTCGGAGGAAAACTTTGTCTGTGTGGAAGCCGCTATTGCTTTGTGCGTGTGTGTTGTATATACGACTGCGACTAGCAAAATCTTTTTCAGTTGTTGATCTTTTTATTAATTATTATTTTTTTTTTTTGCTTGTCGGCTTCTGTCGTACAAAGGCCACCGCTCACGTAATTAAGACGGGTTCCCGGCTGACGTGAAGAGAATATGGCAGCAGCAGGTTATCTTCAAATTTCACTGAATCAAACCCCATAGAAAGAATATTGTGTTACCACTCATTTCTTTTTTTATTTATTTCGAACTTTAATGCTGAATGTACACTCTCCATATCTTTCGTGAAAAACAAGATCACTCAACCGTTGTAATGTGGTCACTTAATTATAAGAATCTCTTTCATCTGTTATTACGAACTGCGTATAGAAACGCTTATAACAATTTCAAATCCAAAGAAACTCTTACATCAAAATGGGCTTAAAAATTGTTCTTAACGCCGAGAATAATACACCGTAATAATAATGACATATTTTAAGATAATAAAAGGTTTAATTAAACCCCACCCCCCCAAAGAAAAGGGGTAAAAAACAAACTTTCTCCTTGACCTATCGTGATGCAGGGTGTAATCTTTCTTCGTTTCGAGCACATGCTGCTTGAGTTCGATGATACGCAAGCACGTCTTCTAGAGCGCACTTTGGTTATCCGATCTTGTGTGAAACGCCATAACACAATCACGGGAGAGAAGCCGTATACAACTTGTGGCCAAATTTTTTTTTTTTTTTTTAAGATGCGGAAGTTTTTTGTTTTGTTTTTTTTTTTTCCGTCAGCGATTATCTTTTTTTTTTGAAGAGCCTTCCTCTTCTCTCTGCTGACGCTCTCGGCATCTGGTTTCACACCGCTAAAGTATAGCGCAATCTTTTTTCTTTTTCGTTGAAAAATTGAAGGAAAATCTATCGAGTAAAAGAAAAATCTTATCGTATAGCGACAGAGGCTTGTGTAACTTGGATACTCGACGAAATCTAATTCTCTTATATAGACGAGAGTTGCGTCTATTGATTTCAGACTACTTGAATTCTAGAATTCTCCAAGCGATCAGCAAGCAAATAGATTTGATATACACGTGATATCAGATCTATTGTTTGAAATCAAATCGAAATAAAGCGCCACTTCGGCTTTAGACACAACAACAACAACAACAGAAAATGGCGATTTTTTTTTTCCTTCTTCTTCTCGCTATCAATCGAGGATTTCACAACGGGCGTCAATCAAATCAAGGGGAAAGAGGGCTTCACGTGTGTTGTAATATTTGGTCCGCTTCACTACGCACTATAGCCTTTCTCGCAATTTGATTTGCATCCCTCTCTTCTTCTTTTTTGCTTTTCATTAAACCTATATGAACCGAGGCCCGTGGAAGAGACCGACAAGGGACGTGTTCTAATCAATGTCCCTTGCTATTGAAATGCATTTGAAATTTTGGAAATAAACAAGAAGGCGTTGCCAACAGTGTGTGGACCGTCAACAACTGAAAGAAGAAGAACAAAAATGGTTGGATGGCACCTCTTATAACGCACGAAATTAAACAGTGCAATCTGGATAACGTGTTAATTAGCACCGACAGAAGGGGGACGACACAAGTGCATACAACACTTCATTAATTCCGCTTTGCACCCTTCTCGCTCTGATAGATATAATAGAGTTAACCCCCCCCTCTTCCTCTACACATGTTAGATGCTTTGCCCGATGGTTCAGAGCACTTGTTTGATGAACGATTTCATCAACCTGATTGACGCTACCATGGACGAAACGCGCTGGAGGATGGCGTCCCGTCTTTAAAGAAGATGATGATTAAGATGCGTGAAAACAATCAAAAGGTCGTCGCTCTGTTTAGTTGAATAATCTTTGTTGCATACCTGGCTAAAGACGCCCTCGGTGTACACGACGATTTACACATTGCCAGAAGTTGTTTGTTTCACTTTGTTGCTAACAAATCGACGGTGTATGTCTTTATTGCTGTCGAAATGCCCCGACTCGAACTACACACGAGTTGTATATACACATCTAGCCTACGCCTGAATAATGATTACGACGGATAATTATTGGGTGATGCGAAATGAAAGGACTGCGGGACCAGTTGAGCAGTCGCGTGTCGGAAAAGCTGCTGTCATCATGCGCGTTTTTTGTTGTAGTATACACAAGTAGACACACAACTCCTTTCCTGCTAAGCATTTTCCCAGCTTCAATGATGGATAATGGAGCGCGTGACAGCCTTGTAATTTCCGAGCCTCGTGCGTCTATAATCGCCGCAGACGTGCCATGCAAATACACGTTTGGGGAAGCATTATAAAGATGTACATACGTATACAGACAAGGGCGTTGTGCCATCTCTTAAATACATACGGCAGACAGGAACATTTCCAAGCAAAACTATACGCTTTACAGCATCCATTCCAACGTGCTGGGGCTGCAAAATGAATGCAAACTGTTTCTCTCAATGGTTACGTGATGCGCACTATCCTTATATAGATAGGGATCTGTTAATGCTTGTATACAAGGAAAGAACGACAATGAAAAGGAAATAATAACAAAGACAAAAAATAAAATTAAAAAAAAAAGGGGTGAATCTATAATTCAAATGGCTGGATAATCCCGAGACATTGATTTGTCTCATTTGTGTGTCTGTGTGTGTGTGTGTTCGACCTTTTGTTGAAATGAGAAAAATCTTATTGTTAATAGGTTTTGTGTGAAGGTCCCTTGTATATAGCCTACAAACTGATGTGCAAGGCATAAAAGGGGATGAAAAATAAAGAGGCTAACATTGTCGCCCCATGTTCTCCGGTTACTTTTCCTTGTAAGAATTACAGAGCTAATCTGATGGCGCGTCAGCAAAGCCTCATTTTATCACATCATCAGAGCTACTCTATATAGCCTCTTTTCTCTCTCTTTCTATCTCTGTGCTGTGTGTGTTTTTATTTGTACATTCACCTATTTTGAATAGAGAAAGAAAAGAAAGAAGCTGCTCTGCTTTAATTTGTTGATTTTAATCCAATCTCACAAGACAGATTGGAATCAGTCCAACCCTTTTCCAACGAATGCGAGGAACAAGCGACACAAAAAAGCTAATGATTTTGAAAAGAAGAGACATACATGCCAAGTAACGTCTTCGAACCAAAGCGTTAAGTTTTCACCGTTCGAGTACATTGGCAAACAATGGTGAACAAAATTACAATAGCAGTGCAGACTTATTTGAAAAAACACTTCAAACATTTTCAAGGATTAAATACATAGACATCAGGAAGACGCTATGTGCATTTCGGGGTTATTGGGACCTATACAATACATTCTTTTCTTATCGGGTCAAGTAGTTGTGTTTTAATTTTTCTATCCCTCGTTTCAGAAAGTCCTCTGATGTGTTGCTCTTTTGTTTTCAAAGAGTTAGCCTTATAACCGAAACAAAACAAAAAAGGGGGGGTTCTGGCTCCACTTTGTTCAAGTGGCTATAGCTTCACGATCGGCCTAATCCCGTAATTCACACGCACGCTAAGAAAGACAAGGCATGTACAGACCTGTTTTTTTAAAACTGGAGTGTTGTACTAGACATTTTTCTATATGTATACTCAAAAAAGAAACGACCAGTTCGCCTTGAAGTGCAGCAGTAGAACTTAAAAAGGAAAAAGCATCTCCCGTCGGTGTATAAAGGCATTGTTCAGTTGTGTAAAGGGAGTAAGATGACCGGAAACTTTTGATGAATAACAAAAAAAAAAGTCTAAAGTGAATGGACAACAAAAAAAAATAAATAAAGGGAAACCTTTTTCTCCTGGGCCTCATTTTTGTTGTTGTTGGACACGGACAAAAGGTGTCGCAACGTTGTATATTAAGCTGTATAGCCTATACATAGAAAATAGATTTCAATAGGCCAAAGATACATAAATAGACGTGACCAGCATCGATGACGACGATGGAGTACCTTTTTTTTTCGAGTAAAAGACACTGATCAAGAGGTTGTGCGTGTATTCGACGTTGAATGCCTATATTCGATTCAAGCGAGTGCGCTTGTGTGTTAAAGCGGTAGAACCACTTGAACAATTGGCCAGATTATATCCGCAGTGGTAGACATGGCAAGAAAAGACTTTCTCAGACGGCATGAACAAATGATCAAACGAATATACAAAAATTTTTATTTCAAAAATGGGACAGACATGTGGCGCACGGTGCGGATCAATCCTCGTTTCTTTTAAATTAACAGTTGCATTTATCTTTTATAGGAGAAACACACACACACAAATGAAAGCAGACGGCGCATCAGACGTTGCCTGTTGGCAAGAACAAAAAGCGGCCAGGTTTTTATAGATCACAACGAATGAATCAAAGCTCACTTCATGAAGAAAAGGGCTACAAATAACGTCTTGCACGTTCTTCTTTTCGCTCTTGCCCTTGTACGTTTTTTTGAAGTCGTCGCTCTCAGCTATACAGTTCCCGCCGCGCCGCAGCCGTATTATTCAAATGAGGGGGGAAAACAAGAGAGTCTACAGCTGTATACAGCTGCTTCACGTTCCCGTCCGCAGCCCCATTTTCGATAACGTATAATCGGCGATAAAATAAAATAAAAAACACGAAAAAAAAAAAACTTTTTTCTCCATCCTTTTCTTATATAGGATAGTACAGTAGTCTAGTGTATATATATAGGCACTATAGCTTATATGGCTATTTTTAATACTCTTTCCTCCTTTTTTTTTCTTTTTTCTTTTTGGCTGAAGATGGCCACTGGTTTTCCGAGGGCCAAAAGTCAGCAAGAGTCCTCCATCTTGATATGTAGCTCAATAAAATTTATACTATCGTAGCGCGCGCTCGATTTCCAACAGTAATAACACAACCGACGTCTTCCCAAAGATGATTACAGCGCCTTCGATGATAAAAGATTTTTCTCTTTTGTATTCAACAGTCTCAAAAGGTCCGTAAATTATATCGGATGCTTATACAAAGACGCGTGTGTGTAATAAGAAAAAAAAATAAAATGAAGAAGACAAGAAAAACGTGATGCAGGTCTCGTGCCCGTCATTTCAAATGAAGGCCACCTACATATAAATAGTTAATAATTATCGATATTATATATATATATATACTCTGGAGAAAAGGGGTTCTCTTTTGGAATGGGGGGGAGAGGGGAAAATTGCCCGCTGTTGTCGGTTTTACTTTGGATATCGGTCCAGGCATGAACTGGATGACCATCCGTTGAACAGGTGGATGGTTTTTTTAAAGAAAATTAAGAAGCCTCCGGTGGGCTGGGGTGGTTGTTGTTGAAGAAGCTGTGGTTGTATATATGTAGGAGGAAGGTCAAGATATCCTACTGGATGAAAAAAAAAAAAAAAAAAAACTGGCGGAGTAAAGCGACCGCACAAGTGGCGCCATCCAGCAATCAATTTCGATGCGCCCTATTATACGTATAAAGTAGCTGAGAGAAAAGGAGACCACATGCAGCGGAGCAACAGTAGCCTTCAGGCACAGCGGGACGTCTTTTCTTCAGACTATTTATTCAAAATCGCATTAAATTTTGGTTTCGTTCTTCTCAAAAAAACAGAGAAGAAGAAGAAGAAGAAGAAAAAAATGAAAATTAAAAGGTTGAAAAACTCTTGCTCATTTATATACGTTCTTCTTCTTTCCATCACCGCTTTGGAGAATATAATTAGAAAACTAGAAGGTTAGAAGAAGAAGAAGAAACAAAAAGAAAGGCCCAAAAGGCTCGTTTGCATATTACACTGTTTATATAGGCTACACTATATAGCTATCTGTTGGAAGCTATATATATACACCTGGTGTGTGAATCTTTTTTGCATACATTGAATTGATGTTTTTGTATATATATTCGATGACGACAGCCAAGTAAGGCATTGGCTAGAGCTATTACTTCTCCTGGACTCTCTATACATATCCAAAAATATTCCCATGGTCCTTTCCTACTGATGCATAACAAAAATAGGACTTGTCTCACCTTTTGATGCTGTGCCTCGCAGGGTGAGAAAAGGGTTGAAGAGGTAGAAGAAAAGAAAAGAAAAAAAAAAACAAGTAGCCATTAATGAATATAAGCTGGATAATAAAAATGTCCCCCTCTCTTTCCCTTTTGGTAGTTTCAAGTCCGCGCAACGGCGTGACCTTTTCAAAAGTTGACGTGGAGTATCCATCATCCGTGGCTCTTGTTTATTATTACATGCATATAATATAAAGATGTATGTGTTTATGTGTTCTTTATATATCTGATGCACATCCTATGGGCCCTATGGGTGTACATGTATACACAGAGGCTGTAATCTAAAAGAGCGCAACAAAACACGGCGGTGCTTGGCGAGCCGTCACAAGAGTTAGAAAAAGAGAGCCATCAAGATATAAATCACTCGATCATTCTTGAATAAACGAATTACCCCTTACAAACTTTCATCTAAGAGAGATGTGAAAAATTGGGCATTTCTTTTTCTTTTTTAATTCAACCTTTTATGTTGTGCTTATGGCAACGGATTGCCATTGAAAGTTTCATAATATTTGAAGACATGTAGCGACTGCATAATGAACCTTATACAATCAACGTCGAAACGTCTGCAAGTAAAGCCGATGGCAAAGAAAAACAAAACACAATTCAATTAGGTCAGTAAGCAGATAACGGCTTTCCATTTTTCTTGAATTCATTCATTTTGTTTTCTTTCTTTCTTTCTTCGCCTTCACAAAAAAGGAAACGATCTAATCCGCGTGAGTTCGGCTCGTTTGTTCTTTTCACTGTCAACATGACGTTTCAACTTGGATAGGCTCACAACCCCCCCCGTCTGAAATCCTCCGCCGCTGGCGGATTTCCTCTTCAGACACACGGCGTATACTAGTCTATTATAATCTATACCTGGCGGATTAAACACAAGGGAAAAAGAAGAAGAAAAGCGGAGCCAGCCGGACAGTCAAGCGCAGCATCCGCCTCTATTGTATTTGATATTCATTTCTTGATTATTATTCAAGTCGATATATTTCCTTCAAAAATGATTTTTGTTTTGTTTTTTTTTTTTCACTTATATCTTGTTTGGTCAACTATATAGCAACAAGACGCCAGACGACGCTATAGACGCCGATGACTATAAAAGCTTTTTCTGCTGCGCTTTTATCATCAAAGAGAGAGAGAGAGAAAGGGGAGGGAAACCGGTTTCCGAGTCTATGTAAAGAGATAGGGACATGTAACAATCAGACGAGTATAGCGTCGTACATAGAATTGGGGAGCGCGTCATTCAAATTTCTGTAGCGCCATACACTTTTTCAGCCCTCTACCTTTTTATTTTTTTATTTTATGATTATGATTTTTTGATCTCGAGATTTTTTGGATTTGATTCAGTTCAATAGGGGAGGGAACCGCCATCTATTGTCCTTCACGAACAGCAGCGTCAGTGTAACAAACACGGACGTCGACGACACACACGCAGACATACATCTTTTTTCTTTTCTTCCTGCCCGTTACGAGTGCCTTATTTGCATATGAATAGCTCCTCCTCTTTCAGGATGATGCCACCGGCGTCCTCTTTAGTTCTTCAGCGGTATAACGCCAATGCGAAAACGAAAGACTCTCAACCCTTTTTTTATTATTTCTATGCATATTACGTGTAGGGGTCTCCACCCAAAAGAATAAGTCAGTTCTTCTTTCACGAGTTCAGCCTTAATAATAATTCCCTTTTTTTTTTCTTTTCTTTTAGTTTTTGAAAAAAAAGAAAAAAAAATTAAATACTAAGGTCCTCATTTCATAATGCGCTGACCATTAAACTGCGTCTAGTGAAAACGTATGTAGGATAGCACATAGGAAGACGTGATGCATATTATAAAAAAACAAAAAAACAAAAAAAACCTAGCGCAATAGACGAAGTGACTGTGTGCGGCTGGTGCACTTATCTTGTAATCAGTTGCGTGATGATGATCAGCCCCTCTTCACGGCCGGGTGCGCACACACACGCAGTTTTGAACGAGTTTCTTCAATTTTTCTTTTTTTTTTTTCGAGACACAAGTTTTTTTAATGTTTTTTCGTGATATAAAAGAAGACAAAAAAAACCAAAAAGAGTTGAAGTGAGTACAGAGCTTCATCATCCATGTGGACGCGCTGAACTCGGCAGGACAAAGACATCGTTAAGCGACCTCTAAGTTAACCTTCTCCATTCGTTGCTTTCTTCATCTCTTTTTGTTTTTTTGTTTTTTTTTACTTATCCTCGTCGTGTGTTCTTCTTATATTTTTGGGGCAGCGTGATGCTTCCCCTTAATACTGTAAGCAGTGAACAGAGCCGCAGCACGTAGGAGAAAAAAGATCATTAACCGCGCTCGCCGAAACGCAGACTCCCTCTTTTGTTTTTTATTTTTTATTTTTTCTCTACTTCTTCTGCTTCTTATTCTTTTATAATATCCTTCTAACTCTGTGTGGCTAATTAGCCAGCAGCCCAGCAAACAGTCGGCGATGAAAATTGAACGCGGGACTGTGTGATTATTACGAGATAGAGAAAGAAGGGAGGAAAAAAAAAGGGACCGTAACAAAATTTAGGGAAAAAAAAAAAGAAAATCACAGAGCCCCCTTTTTTTTTTTTTTTTCGTGTTGTTGTTTGCTAGTCTGTGGTTGTTATCTCGTTAAGAGGCTCTCTGCCTCTTTCTTCTTTTGCTTCTTGTGTAGACGCCACATCTACACAATATGGAAGTGGGGGCACAGCACAAAAAGAAAAACAGCAGCTCAACGAAAAGAGCTATATACCAAACATCTAACACAAGATATAAGTGACGTGACTGGTCATATGCTGTTGTCTATTCAGCCAAGAAAAAGAAGCAGCAGAAAAATAATAATAACAAAAAAAAGGGAAAGAACAGCAACTGTATTTAGATTAAGAAGCCCGCTCGTTCACGCTCCATTATTCTCTTATATGTATGTATACGGCCCCCAGTTTTCATGCCGTCACATCACCAGCTACCGTGTGTGTGTGTGTGTATCTTGAAGAGAAGCAACTGTTTTTCTATATGCATCATTTGTCACGGAAGACTCAGCCTCACTTCATCTCTCTGTTTTTCACACACTGTGTGTGTGTGTATTCACGTACGATTAGATTTGCTTTAATGCCCGCGTTATTACAAAATCTAATATTTTTTTTTTTTCCACAGCTGATCCATTATTTGAATATTATTTCTTCTTTCAAAAGGAAAAAAGATTTAGTTGATTAGAATTGTTTGTGAGCGATTGACAACTTTGGATCGGTGAGGTTTTTAGAGCGTTCCAGATGAGCAGATTATTGTCTTTGATGTGACGCTGAATGTTAATGTCCTCTAACATCTACATGCGAAGAAGCAAAACGTCATACGGGTGACAAAACTCCAAAGGGGGGAGCGGATAGATGCGCATTGACGTCTTTATGTATTTATATACGATAAGAGGAAAATGGAAGACAATGAACGAAAGGAAACGGATCAAAGATGGCGCATTTCGCTGCTCTTTCTATATGTACGGTACAGCATATATATAGACATGGATTGTTATTAATCTGTTGCCATCACGAATGGAGGTACAAAAAGGAGCGGTCGCATTCATTTGATGTGCGATTTCTTTCCTTGGCACTGCGGAACGAGAGGATGCGCTGCGTGTATGTAGCGCCAGCGTTCGGTGATGGAGCTGATGGTTATAACGTTTCATAATGGCGTGCGCATTGGGAGCCGAGAGTGTTGCACCAACTCTTTTTAAGTATCGACGCTTAATGGTAGGAAAAGGGAGGAAAATGTTGTTACGATATTATATAGACACACACACACACACACGTTATAAAGTGGGCAACTCCCTCCCGCAAATGTTTCAAATGCGTATAGGGCCCGATTAGATGATGCCTTTTTGGCTTTAGATTTCCCGGACCCCTCTGTCTATACACATTTTTATAGTTGATATACATACACTAGACTCGAAAACGTGCAAGCAGTGGACTATATATATCTAGACCCTTTTTTTTTTTTTAGGGGGAACAACCAGAAGATATTAAGTATACCTATGGGGCCTCGTTTTCATTGTTGACGCGCTCCACTTGCCAAAGCTCAATCCAACAAAAATGGTGGAAAAATTCCCCTTTGTGTGTGTGTGTGTGTGTGTGTGAGGGCCGAGTTTTTACGGCGTGACACCCTCGTCAGAGAGATTGACGTTGTCGATTTAGCCCGATTTTTTTTTTCCATAGCGACGCTATATCCTAAACAAAAGAGAGAGAGAGACACTCTCATCATTGAGCCGATCAGGATCGTTGGGTAATGCAATCGCCAAACGGAGAGCGGCGGGTCATTTCAAACTAAAAAAAGGGACGATGCTCCCGATCCCGTAAATGGGCCCGTATATATTAAATATAGCGACGCCATGTATAATCACCATCAGAGCGGAGCTAATTGGCCGTCGGGTCAACTTTGTTTGGTTTTCTTTTATAACTGCCCTTTTTTTTTTCATTTTGAAAATAGTCTTAAGAAAATAAAAAAGAAAGGGAAAGGCCGACATTGTTTTTCACGGAGATTCGGAAATTATTTCTATACCATCTTGTTAATACTTTGTCTGTGCCTTCTGTACGAACTATGGATATATATAACATTATATTATTACACAATCCCCCCTTTCTCCCCCTGTATCTCTCTCTCTCCCATTTCTGGAACAAACACAATACTAAGTATCGGCCATTAAGCTCATCACCATTACTGCCGCTCACTGCGACCATTTCGGTCGTTTTTCTCTTTTCTCTCTCTCTCGCTCTTTCCTTTTTGGTCAAATCTGGCGTGATGGGGCCAGACGCGCGTCCAGCCGCCTAGAGGCCTCTCTTATATATATTACACGCAGACTGTAATTACGTAAGGGTATATAGCGTCCTCTTTGGAGCCCCTCCTACAGCGCCAAAAGAACAGTGCATAATACAAAGTGTTGTGAGATTTATTAGAATCGGGACGAAGAGCCAATATATGTGTGTAGCTTACAGGAGATGGAGGCATCGCAAGGTGGACATTATTAAACACACGGTGCACGATGTACACATGGATAAATGGCGACCTGGAAAACATAACCATCATCACCATCACCCCTTACAAGTTCTCGAAGAAAAACAAACCCCGGCATTTAAGAAATTGCTGTATAAGCAACTACTCATTTCTCAATGTCAGTTTGTCTTTTTTTCTTTTTTACTTTGTTTATTACATTGGTTGTAACGTTCTTGCGTACTCTACATTTAAGAAGAGATCTATTCAACCACCTTCTTTTTTTTTTCTTTTCACCTTTTCGTGTTGTAAAGTTTTCTTATTTTCGTTTGAAACGTTTGTGTTTTGTGGTTGAAGAAAGTAGCGCTTCGCATTTGAATACGATTTTGTACCATCTTCCATCTCTGCCACGGGGCTAAAATGAGGTTTTAGTCAATCGAATATACACACACACAAGGCAAAAGAAATGCGCGAAATCGGCGGGAATTTATATTCGGTTTGGAAGCGGCGTGACAGCCGGACGTAACAGCTGTTCTTTGAATCACAAAATCGAAGACGAAAAATAAATAATAGAATGACCTCTATATACTGATATAGTAGCGCGACTGCACGCAGATTACGACACCAACTTCTTGCGCCGTTTGTTATCAAATAACGAGGCAAAAAAAAAAGAGGAAGGGATGTCACGACCTAACCAGGTGATCGATGGCCAACATGTATACGCTGACACACACGGGTCCGTGAAACCCAATGTGAAATAACAAATACCGAAACATTTATTTATTTTTATTTTTTTTTTTGAAATCAATTCTATTTATTTTTCGTCTAAAAGGCGAAAAAAGGAAAGAAAAAAAAAGAAATAATAAACACACATGACGAATCTCGTATCACTTTGACTTTATAAAAACATTTTTTTCCCCGGCGTGTACCAGCCGCTGTGCTATTGATTCAAGCTGTTGAATGATTTGAATAGACACAGCAAAGAAACTGTCTGACTCTCTTTTTATTTCTTCCCCTCTTCTTTTTTATTTTTTTATTTTACAAGGGCTACCGAAGCTCCGGTTGACAGGCTCCAATTAATCTCCTCCTCGTTTTGTGTATATATATGTATATACGTATACATGCGTTTATAATATAAACGAATATATCTGCGACTTGCTTGATTGCTGCAGGCCTGTGGCAATCTATCCATCTTGTTACACACAGACTTTGTGTGTGTGTGTGTTGTTGTTGTTGGGAGAAGAAGAAAAAAAGCGAGTGAGTGAACGTCGTTCGTTTTTTTCTTTTCTTTCTTTCTTTTCTTCCATCGTCCAATGTTGTCTGTCCTGCTGCCTGACTGAGCTGCTTGAGGCTCTCAATCTTTGTGTGTGTGTTACAGCTTAAGCTATAGTGATTTTTTGAAAAGAACCGCTCCTCCACCGCTCGCCTCTGATATGAATGGCAGCACATTAGATCATGACAGGTCATCGTAGAGAGTTGGGTTTCCGGTTACGGACGATTAAATATGCCCAGCAATACAAGCTGGAAAGGAACGTAGAGGGGGATCGGGGCGGAGGCAAAAATCTTTATAAGAAAAGAAAAGAGAGAATGGCAGAGGGAGACTCGCCTTTTTGATTGATCCGTATACTATATGTGTAACCGCAGTTGAAAAAAAAAAAGGGAGAAGGATATAGTTAGGAGGTTGTTCTATACACACAGACTTTGTGTTAAGAAAATCAAGACATTGTGTAGACGTTCTTATCAAGTGTATATTATATTCCGGCTATAAATCGCACGACTATATTGTATATATATACCAGCAGCCAAAAGCAAGTAGCACACCAATACCGTGTCTGATGTAAATAATGTCTGTATCAAACTGGCTATGCCACATTTCTTGATCACACTCTCTTTCAATCGGAGTGGGGGGGGAGGCAGGCTAGATGTATACGTATAGCAATGTTTTATGAATAACAGAAGCTGTATACACCGGCAGAAATGTCAAAAGCAGACGGATGTGGAGGAAACGAAACGAAAAGTGTGTGATTTATAGACATTGAAAACGACACGCGGCAAAAGTTGGCTTTATATGCGATATCAAAATGTGTACACACATCAACATATCTGCAAAAAATAAAAGAGAGAGAGAGAAAAAAAAAAGTTAATAGCCGATGTAAAATTGTACGGGAGCTGCCCTTTTTTTTTCCCTCTTCTTGTTATTGTGTTGTGTGTCGGATACAGGAGAACGTAAGAAAAAGAAAAAAGAGTCAAGGTTTGTTTTTTAATGGAGTATTGATGCCCAGATGCAGTTAAGAAGCGCGACAGGTTTACGAGGCGCCCGCCCGACGATTTACGACCTACTTAACGGAGAAACTTGCTCGCACTCCTCCCCCACCGCCCGTCCGAAACAACCAACACTGTATATACAACTATACTGCTGCTACTACTATAGACCGCTAGAATAAACCAACCCATTATGTGATGGCTAAAAACAGGCAACAGCAGCAGCTACTTCTTTTGTCTATTTGGTGTGTGTGTGTGTGTGTGTGTGTTTTGTTATGGCGACCCAACTCGTATATATTTTTTTTTTCACGTCTCGGCTGCCGTTTTTCTTTCCATTTACACAAGTTGCTAGATATAGAAAAGAAAAAGAGAAAACCTGCCGCTTTTCTTTTCTTTTTCGGTAAGCCTACAATAAAAATCCGATCTTGCCCGCCTCCTTTTTTTCCAACTGATTAGCATTTCAAATATCAACTTCTCTTTTTTTTTTCTTTCTTTGCCTTCCTTGCCTGTGTATATAGGCTTATAGGTTTTACAACTTTCGGTCATCATTTCGATACCTGACTTACGTAGATAGGCTACTAAAAAACAAAAAAACAAAAAAACACGGTGAAAAATAATCTTGACTTAATTGTGTTTCTACCCTTTGTGGTTTCAGGGTAGAAAATTAATGTCACCGGCTTTTTATATGAGAAGATACTGAAGGCCCCGCGCGCGTCAGACTTTTCGATATCAGTTGGAAGGAGAAAGAGTTAAAGAAACAAAACAAATCTTTATCTTCGTTTTCTTAGTTTATATACAACGAACAGGAGGTGTTTAAATTATTATTACTTTTTGAGGTTTTCTGGTCCTCACAGCAACGGTCACTTTGTTACAACAGGCTGTTAAAAAAAGAAACAGGAAAGGAAAGAGGAAAAAGAGAAGGAACAAGAAAAATGACAGCCACTGTTCAAGTTTTGGAATGAGGGTCGAAGCTTTTCTTTGAACGGTTTTCGTATAGGGGTGGTATATACACTTGGCTTGTATACACATTATGACGGACATTTTCAACTGGTCTAGCAACTTTGTGTCGTTCGCGGTCACGCGTTAACTGCCAGTGCGGGCGCGTAAACTTCTTTCGATCGAGATTTGTTATTCACGGCCTGTTGCACATTTTTTTTTTTTAAACGGCCGCGCATCTTATGGCGTGTATCCATATACAGAAAGGACAGAAGACCGCAAGTTGTACTCGTAAATATAATCTGATTTCTTTTTTTCTTTTACCGAAACAAAAGAAAGCGAAGGAAAACTGGTAATGACTCCGAACGATGATGATGGACGTATATAAAAGAAAACATCGACTAGAAAGTCTGAATGAAATCAAATTTGAAAAAAAAATTGGCTTATTAAATCTTTTAAGCTTAAATGCAGAATTTTATCATCTTCGTTTAATTTTGAAAAGAATTCCTGTATAGTTTGCTATAATTCAGTTAATTAACAAAAATAATTGAAATCAAGAGCGCTTTTCTTTAGACCAATTGCTTTTAATTTAGATAACTCTAAAACTATGTGCGATAGATTAAAAAGAAGCTTGTTTTCTTCATCCTCGTTTGATTTAGAACCTAAATCATGCATAGTTTGCTGTAATTCAGTTAATTTTAAGAAAAAAAACTAAAATGTTGCAAATTTTGCCCGGGACTTCCCCGGGGGATTCCCCTAATTTTTTGTCAAAAACTGCAAATTTTTACATCTCTTCGAATTCCATAAAACATAACCCATTATAAAAAAAATTTAACGCTGATTCCGAATAAATGATTAGTTTTTCCATCCGTTTAGCGGTTGTTGAGTAAATCGCGATTAAAGTGCATTTTTTAGGGCATTAACTTTGAATTTTTATTACTCAAAAACTATCGTTGCTAGGTCAAAATAAATTCTTTATTCGTCATCCTCGTTAATTTTGCAACCACAATCATGCATAGTTTGCTAGATTAAGTTAAATTTTAAGGAAATAATTGAAATAAGAAGTAAACTTCTTTAAGCGCAATGAATCTTAATTTGAATAATTCCAAAACTATGAGTGCCAGATCAAAATAATGCACATATTTGTAATTATCTTTCTATTTTACATCTAAATCATGCATAGTTTGCTATAATTAAGTAAATTTAAAGAAAATAATTGTAATCAAAAGCGCTTTTTCTTAAGCTAATCAAGTTTAATTGGAATAACTCAAGAACTATGTATCCTAGATCAAAATAACGCACATTTTTGTAATTCTTGCTCCATTTTGCATCTAAACCATGCATAGTTTGCTATGATTAAGTTAATTTTAAGAAAATAATGGAAATCAAAAGCGCTTTTCTTTAGACCATTTACTTTTAATTTGAATAACTCTAAAACTATGTGTGCTAGATTAAAAATGAGCTTGTTTTCTTCATCCTCGTTTGATTTAGAACCTAAATCATGCATAGTTTGCTGTAATTAAGTTAATTTTAAGAAAAAAAACTAAAATGTTGCAAATTTTGCCCGGGACTTCCCCGGGGGATTCCCCTAATTTTTTGTCAAAAACTGCACATTTTTACATCTCTTCGAATTCCATAAAACATAACCCATTATAACCAAAATTTAACGCTGATTCCGAATAAATGATTAGTTTTTCCATCCGTTTAGCGGTTGTTGAGTAAATCGCGATTAAAGTGCATTTTTTAGGGCATTAACTTTGAATTTTTATTACTCAAAAACTATCGTTGCTAGGTCAAAATAAATTCTTTATTCGTCATCCTCGTTAATTTTGAAACCACAATCATGCATAGTTTGCTAGATTAAGTTAAATTTTAAGGAAATAATTCAAATAAGAAGTAAACTTCTTTAAGCGCAATGAATCTTAATTTGAATAATTCCAAAACTATGAGTGCCAGATCAAAATAATGCACATATTTGTAATTATCTTTCTATTTTACATCTAAATCATGCATAGTTTGCTATAATTAAGTTAATTTAAAGAAAATAATTGTAATCAAAAGCGCTTTTTCTTAAGCTAATCAAGTTTAATTAAAATAACTCAAGAACTATGTATCCTAGATCAAAATAACGCACATTTTTGTTATTCTCGCTCCATTTTGCATCTAAACCATGCATAGTTTGCTATGATTAAGGTAATTTTAAGAAAATAATGGAAATCAAAAGCGCTTTTCTTTAGACCAATTACTTTTAATTTGAATAACTCTAAAACTATGTGCGCTAGATTAAAAAAGAAGCTTGTTTTCTTCATCCTCGTTTGATTTAGAACCTAAATCATGCATAGTTTGCTGTAATTCAGTTAATTTTAAGAAAAAAAACTAAAATGTTGCAAATTTTGCCCGGGACTTCCCCGGGGGATTCCCCTAATTTTTTGTCAAAAACTGCAAATTTTTACATCTCTTGGAATTCCATAGAACATAACCCATTATAACCAAAATTTAACGCTGATTCCGAATAAATGATTAGTTTTTCCATCCGTTTAGCGGTTGTTGAGTAAATCGCGATTAAAGTGCATTTTTAGGGCATTAACTTTGAATTTTTATTACTCGAAAACTATCGTTGCTAGGTCAAAATAAATTCTTTATTCGTCATCCTCGTTTAATTTTGAAACCACAATCATGCATAGTTTGCTAGATTAAGTTAAATTTTAAGGAAATAATTGAAATAAGAAGTAAACTTCTTTAAGCGCAATGAATCTTAATTTGAATAATTCCAAAACTATGAGTGCCAGATCAAAATAATGCACATATTTGTAATTATCTTTCTATTTTACATCTAAATCATGCATAGTTTGCTATAATTAAGTTAATTTAAAGAAAATAATTGTAATCAAAAGCGCTTTTTCTTAAGCTAATCAAGTTTAATTAGAATAACTCAAGAACTATGTATCCTAGATCAAAATAACGCACATTTTTGTTATTCTCGCTCCATTTTGCATCTAAACCATGCATAGTTTGCTATGATTAAGGTAATTTTAAGAAAATAATGGAAATCAAAAGCGCTTTTCTTTAGACCAATTACTTTTAATTTGAATAACTCTAAAACTATGTGCGCTAGATTAAAAAAAGGCTTGTTTTCTTCATCCTCGTTTGATTTAGAACCTAAATCATGCATAGTTTGCTGTAATTCAGTTAATTTTAAGAAAAAAACTAAAATGTTAAATGGACTTCCCGGGGATTCCCCTAATTTTTTGTCAAAAACTGCAAATTTTTACATCTCTTGGAATTCCATAGAACATAACCCATTATAACCAAAATTTAACGCTGATTCCGAATAAATGATTAGTTTTTCCATCCGTTGAGCGGTTGTTGAGTAAATTGCGATTAACGTGCATTTTTTAGGGCATTAATTTTGAATTTTTATTACTCGAAAACTATCGTTGCTAGGTCAAAATAAATTCGATATCCGTCATCCTCGTTTAATTTGGAACCACAATCATGCATAGTTTTCTAGATTAAGTTAAATTTTAAGGAAATAATTGAAATAAGAAGTAAACTTCTTTAAGCGCAATGAATCTTAATTTGAATAATTCCAAAACTATGAGTGCCAGATCAAAATAATGCACATATTTGTAATTATCTTTCTATTTTACACCTAAATCATGCATAGTTTGCTATAATTAAATTAATTTAAAGAAAATAATTGTAATCAAAAGCGCTTTTTCTTAAGCCAATCAAGTTTAATTGGAATAACTCAAGAACTATGTATCCTAGATCAAAATAACGCACATTTTTGTAATTCTCGCTCCATTTTGCATCTAAGCCATGCATAGATTGCTATGATTAAGTTAATTTTAAGAAAATAATGGAAATCAAAAGCGGAAAAATGCATTTTAATCGTGATTAACTCAACAACCGCTAAACGGATGGAAAAAATAATCATTTATTCGGAATCAGCGTTAAATTTTGGTTATAATGGGGTATGTTTTATGGAATTCCAAGAGATGTAAAAATTAGCAGTTTTTGAAAAAAAATTAGGGGAATCCCAGGGGAAGTCCCGGGCAAAATTTGCAACATTTTAGTTTTTTTTCTTAAAATTAACTTAATTACAGCAAACTATGCATGATTTAGGTTCTAAATCAAACGAGGATGAAGAAAACAAGCTCTTTTTTAATCTAGCGCACATAGTTTTAGAGTTATTCAAATTAAAAGTAATTGGTCTAAAGAAAAGCGCTTTTGATTTCCATTATTTTCTTAAAATTAACTTAATCATAGCAAACTATGCATGGTTTAGATGCAAAATGGAGAGAGAATAACAAAAATGTGCATTATTTTGATCTAGGATACATAGTTCTTGAGTTATTCCAATTAAACTTGATTAGCTTAAGAAAAAGCGCTTTTGATTACAATTATTTTCTTTAAATTAACTTAATTATAGCAAACTATGCATGATTTAGATGTAAAATAGAAAGATAATTACAAATATGTGCATTATTTTGATCTGGCACTCATAGTTTTGGAATTATTCAAATTAAGATTCATCGCGCTTAAAGAAGTTTACTTCTTATTTCAATTATTTCCTTAAAATTTAACTTAATCTAGCAAACTATGCATGATTGTGGTTGTAAATTAAACGAGGATGACGAATAACGAATTTATTTTGACCTAGCAACGATAATTTTTGAGTAATAAAAATTCAAAGTTAATGCCCTAAAAAATGCACTTTAATCGCGATTTACTCAACAACCGCTCAACGGATGGAAAAACTAATCATTTATTCGGAATCAGTGTTAAATTTTGGTTATAATGGGTTATGTTCTATGGAATTCGAAGAGATGTAAAAATTTGCAGTTTTTGACAAAAAATTAGGGGAATCCCCCGGGGAAGTCCCGGGCAAAATTTGCAACATTTTAGTTTTTTTCTTAAAATTAACTGAATTACAGCAAACTATGCATGATTTAGGTTTTAAATCAAACGAGGATGAAGAAAACAAGCTCTTTATTAATCTAGCGCACATTGTATTAGAGTTATTCAAATTAAAAGTAATTGGTCTAAAGAAAAGCGCTTTTGATTTCCATTATTTTCTTAAAATTAACTTAATCATAGCAAACTATGCATGGTTTAGATGCAAAATGGAGCGAGAATTACAAAAATGTGCGTTATTTTGATCTAGGATACATAGTTCTTGAGTTATTCTAATTAAACTTGATTGGCTTAAGAATAAGCGCTTTTGATTACAATTATTTTCTTTAAATTAACTTAATTAATGATTAGTTTTCCATCCGTTGAGCGGTTGTTGAGTAAATCACGATTAAAGTGCATTTTTTAGGCTATTAACTTTGAAATTTTATTACTCTAATTGAATTACGTAAGATTGAAAGAGATATTTCAGAGCATTTTGGAGCAGCGATTCACACGGCTTTTTTTTTCCTATCCGTTCACATTTGCTTTAATTTGTTTATTTATTTTTTATTTTTAGAAAACGAAAAATGACATCGAAAATGAAAAATCGTATGCATGTAGAATCGCGAGGTGTTCATGGGAACATTCGAAACGACTGCGTCTATGAATAGTTGAACGCGTTTACCTGTGACCGTATGAATTTAAAGTTCCAGTTCAATGTGGTTTAATATGCTAACGACATTAGCGTCCATAACTCAGGATTTTCAATTACAGGGAAAGAAGAAAGATAAGAGATTTTATACTTATTTCTTTGGAAAAAAAAAACAGGGATTATTCCAATTATTATACAAGCATACGCACCTCATCGCCACACACACTTTTTAGTCCATAATCATCAGATTGACGGCTCAGATTATAATACACCATTGGATATGTCCTATTTATGTATATTATGTCTGTGTAGCCTATACGCATATATATAAATACACATATATACGCATCAGCCTATATTGGCCCTCTATTTTCTCTTAATATATTTATTCTATGTTTTGGGGGGAGAAACAGAAAAGGGGGAGAATAAAGAAAGAAAAAAAACGATCCTAGAGAGATTTGTTGCCCAGATAGGCCTACACACACACACACTGATGCAATCCGATCCTACGCTAAGAAAATGTAAATGCCATACACTAACATCTTTTCTTTTTTTTTTATTTGTTGTGTTTTTTTTTTTTTTTATGTGAGTCTCTTCCCCCGGTTCTTTCCCCCTCACTTCCCAAACGAGAGGGTGTCGGATAAGTTTTTTTCCCTATCAATAATGCCCAACGAAAAGAAGAAAAAAATATCGGTATAGACCTCTTAACAGCCTCATTAGTGACCGCGCTATAGGCCTTCGTTCAGACAGAGGGTCTAAAAAGACTCTAAAGCCACACACCAAACCCCTCAAAAAGAATAAATACAAATAGCAACTCAGGAAGGAAAGAAGAAAAAAAACTGGGAAGATCATTACTCATCATCGGAGAAGAGAACATAAATAAAATCTATAGACATCAACCACATATAAACACACAAACAGAAAAGAAGAGTATCGAAGTGAATATCGGAAAACATTAAGCGACAACCCATAGCTTTGTGAGTTCCCAGCTGGAGAGCCACCGTTCATAGTTTTGTGTTGTTGTCTGTTGCGTGTGTCTGCCCAGTTTTTACGAGCATCTCTGTGATGCGTGTCGCTGACCGACATTTGCACAACAGTGACGCATCAATAAAAACAGCTTCTGTATGCATGTCAAAATTTACGTACCATAGGGTCCACTTGTTGTTTTTTTTTCACGTCCAATGGGGGGTACGCTCGCTGGATCGTCTGTAATAGCCACTGGCCATTCTTCCTCTCCATTTCTTTTTTTTTATTCGTTTTGGAACACGTGTGTTTCCAGTGTGTCGTCATTAGCATAAAAGATCCACCCCTCAGCGTCCCCTCCTTGCAAGGATGCAGACACAAAAAAAAGCGTAAGGTCGCCATCACTTTGTTATGCGTGGCGTATGGAAATCGAGTCGTTGACTCGTTGGATAGCGCTTCCTTTTTCCACAAGAGTTAGACACATGTCTGCTATCTTTATTCCGCCAAAACGGTTGTTCCACGACATCCGACTGTCGCGTCCGTCACGACAGACGCACAAAAGGTGCGGCCATGGTGAAGGACCGACACGCGACCCCGTCCGGCATCTGATGGCAATCATTCGGGGACATATTATTAAAACTTGCTGTGATGCTGCCATTGCTGAATGTTTCGGTCGTCTGTACTTATTCATCGGCAAATGCGATCGCTTAATTCCAGCGGGTCACCCGACTTTCTAGAACTCCCCGTCAATGTCTAATGTATTCATCTTTTTTTTGTGTGGAAGGGATACTCTATAGTCCCTTTTTTTTTGGAGGTCTTTTATTGATTTGCTGTCTTACTGATTCCCATCAGGTAGTAAATAATCATATTCCATGACAGAAAAAAAAATCATTTCGATTTAGAAAGAGTCAATCCGCGTGAGACTGGAGTCGTCAAAATAACGCAGAATATACGAGCCTATACACTCTTCTGTCAAGTTTCGAATCTCATGGTACTACGTCTAGAGACTATATTTTTGAATAAAAGATTTGATAATAGAAAGCTAAAACTTTCGGACAATACTCGAGTTTCTATACAGTTTTAATTTTCAACCCCAAATGTAAAAAAAAACGAGAGTGAAGTGCAAAAAACAACAAATGCCAGCAATCCGCTGTAACAATTTCACAGCGTAAGAGCTCACGTTTTTCTTCTTCTTTCATATGCAGGCGCACGGATGAAACATTTCTCAATTGAATAAGTCCGCACATATTAAGTCGAGTGACCCGCTGGACCAGTTTTTTTCTTACGTTGTTCCCTTGAAATAATAAAAACAGCTTCCCAATTCCCATCAACGAGGGAGGAAGAGTCTTTTCATAGTTGGCAAATGGATTAATTCCGTATGGGTATTTTTTTTTTTGCAGCCAAAGCGGACAAATCTCTTATTCCCCCCTATTCATCGGATGTTCTTTTCAAAAAAACAATTCAGTTACACACACAAAAAAATTAAGTATAAGGAAATACTCACATGAGGACGGATGCGGATTTCGTACGTACACCGCCCATCTGCGCAACGCGCGAAATTCGATCCCGCAGTTGCAAAAAAAACCTCCGTTCGCCACATCTTTGTCAGCGTTTATCAGAAGAAAACTTTCAAATGAACAGATAAAAGCAAAGGATTGCAACCCAAGGAGTGCATAAGTGGAAGCTACGGTTTGCCAATTGAATATGCACAAAAGTCGGTCCCCAAAAGAAATCTCTTATCCTCATCAACGACTGTCCCTTTTGTGAACATCCGTCCGTTTTTTTTTTTTCACATCCATTACGACTACTTAGCTGTTGTTGCTACTGACGGGGTTTCAACTGTACACCAAAAGATTCGTCGACGAATGGCCATTGACACAAAACAAACGCGTCTGCAATCCCCGAAAGGGTTGTGTGAAGAGACCGTGACCTATTTCAATGGTCCCAGTCTTTTTTCTAAGGACAAAAGATTGTCTTTTTCCCTTTCAGGCAGTGTTGCTCTAGACTAAAATAACATTTATACTAACATGTCAGTGAAGAAGAGCAAAAAAAAAAAGGTGACGCAACCCTTCACTGCCTGGAACAAAAGGCCAAAAAATTCCATCAACCCTTATACGTGTACTACGTGGCATACGGGCACTCTTTGCATTATTTGCGGCGTGAAAAAGAAGTCTTAACTGCGGTTTTTTTTCCGTTCCTCTTGCCCGTACGATTCTCTTCAACAGGCATATCTAGGGAGGGAGACAGGCCCATTCAAATCCTAATGTGTTTCCGCACTAATGCCTTTTAATAGTCAAAGGTATTCACGTGTCCTACTGTAAAGGTCATGAGATCAGTGGGCCCATTTGCATACAAGACCGTTCTAACAATATAACAGTGAATAAGAGGCGAAAAAAATGGGATGAGGGGAGAGTCAGCCGAAACGGGGGGTGGTTTGTGTGACCAATTTTTCCCACCAATATTTACCCTTGCTTATGTATAAATATCTAAAGAGAGACGCATACATACTGTGGCTATCATACCAGAGGATGGAAAGAGGGTTCGCAACTTTGATGCCTCCCTATATGAAAAATGGCCATAAGCAGCTTAACGAGCTGGAAGATGTCCCATCTCCACCCCCTTTGACGACCGTCTTTTTTTTTACGATTTTTTTTTTTTTTTTTTTGGCATTTGCGTTTGATTTCGGAAGCGTCACCAATAAAAATAATCGTATTTTTCGTCTCACGTATATTTTTTCTCAGCCAAATGCTTGGTTATGGGCCGACATTACCCGCCTGGATGAATCTTGATTTGTAGAGGAGGAGGCGGAACAGTTCACTACAGACCATTGAATCCAGTTCGAGACCCATCAATTACTATGGAAAAAATGGAACGCAAAATAAAAACAGTAATCGAAAAAAAAGACTCGGTGGATTGATTGACAATCCTGCGTCGTGCCTCGGCGAGTTGTCTGTGAAAGTGGGATGACTTGATTGGAAACACTCAAGCAGAGTCCATTGGCTCGTCAGGGTCATGCTTAGGGAAAGTAAGCGGGCCTTTGCTGGCTTCTTCCGGATGGAGATCCATGTCTTCCTCTTTTTCTTCGCCAAGAGCCAAAGCGTACATTTCAATTTCAGCCTCGAGTTCTTCTAACTCTTCGTCCTGCTCGGCAACCGGTACCACATGTGTTCCGCGTTCACGTACTCGTTCAAGACGAGCATTTGCCTTGTCCTCTACCCGTACCAACTCTTCCTCAAGTTCCTTTCTTCGTGTTTCGAGCATTTCTAATAAAATCAATAATTTCGTAAGCATACTGTTATGTGATTGCTTTTTCAAGAGTGTCTACCTTTAAGTTTGCGTTGGCTTTCCTTCAGCAACTCTTCTGTTTTGGCAGTCCAAATTTTAGGTTTGTAGTACAAGGGAGGCATTGAACTTAATTTGATAAACTTCATTAGTGGTTGCTGACGGGCTGCCCATTCATCGTGCTGGAAATGAAATAAACACATTTAATGGAAAAGCGTTAGGAGATAATGAATGTATGACGTACTTCTCTAAGACGATGCATTTTCCATTCCAATCTTCTAACGTGAGCCTGTTGTCTCTTGCGTTCCAAAAAGAGCTCATGTCGTTCCTTTCTCAGGCTTTCTTTCTCTTGTCGTGCATTCTCTTCTAACCGTTGTTCAATTTTAGCTCGTTTTTCTTCCTATTGAATCAATGATTTGAAATTAGCAACTTCGAAATTCAATACAAAGAATACAAGAGGTTAATAGCAAAGTGATCAATACTTTATCTTTCTGGGTGGATTCTTCTTGTCTAAATTTAGCCAATGTTCCCAACAATGAGCCAAACATTCTTCGATTCCTGAAATATGTTTTAAATAGGTATTTGGAATAAGCAAATTGCAAACAATTTGGCACAATTTATCATTTAAGGAGAATTTCTCAAACCTGTCTTTGACTTTGACATCTTTGCTCTGCTGAGCCAGGGCCTCTTCTCTTGTCTTTTTATCAGCATTTGGTGCAGTTATGCTTGAGTGAATGGCACCCTAATAATTTATAAATGGGATGATAAATGTTTTTGGAAATTTTGATTGGTGAGTGAATCACTTACTTTGCGTGGTAGTTCTCCTTCTTCATAATCTTCATTTTTCCAGCCTTTGGGATTTCCAATTGCAACTAATGGAGTTGGCCTGGGGACAAATTCAAATTCAAGTATAGGGAAAAAAGGCAAATTAGACTATGTAAAGTCAAAGATAACTAAACAACCATTATTCATACCTTCCATCACCTCCTTCTCTAACTATTCTTTTAGTGTGTGGTTGATTATCATGTCTCTTATCCTGATCATCCCTGAAATCAAGAAGCATGGTCATGTCATAAAATGCAAATAATCGCTACACACATGCTACAAATAATAGTGCTACTGTAAACAAACAACTGAACCCTGAATGTTACTGGTTCTTTTCATTTTAATTACCTAGATGATAATCTTCCTTGGAACCGAGGAGGAATTCGGTTTCTAGACTGGGCATTTTCTCGTCCTTCATTATTGCCATGATTACCGGCAGACTGAAACCTAGCATTCCTGAGTTGGGTAAACAAAACGTTACACCAAACCTTTTAATATGGATGAGATATTTTACGAAACTGACCTGGCTTCCGTTGGATCCCTCCCAGTAATTTTCTTGATATTTTCATCAACTTTGTTTAGTGTTTCACGAGCTTTTTCAAGTTCTGCTTGAAAATTTTCCACAGCTACCGCCATGATTTTTTTTTTCGATTTAATTGGTAAGCACTAGTGGCGCCTCTCTGGTGGTCTAAATAATAAACTTCAAAGCATCTCGCTTGAGGTCGCTTTCCACGCTAAAATTTCCCATAGTATAGACTACAATTTCGGGCCGTTATTGTTGCCCTAACCTTTACATAATTCCTAGTGGAAATAAAAAGTGAAAAAAATATAATAAAAATGACTGAGGCACGCGTTAGTTCCAGCAATTAGTTTCATGTTCATGTCATTTAGATACAACATGTTTAATTAATAGAAAGTATATCTCATGCTTATATCCAAACTAGTTCTTCTCGGGGCATTGAGATCAAGTATAAAAATTCATTAACCTCGACTCTGTTTTTTAAATAATATACCTCTTGCTATTTAGAGAAAAAAAATACTGCGATTCAACAGAAACCTGTTTGAATATAATTATATTGACGTCCTACACGGTCCAATTGCATGTGGGCCAATAACGAGAGCTTGATTGTTAAAAGACGGATGCAAACAGCATACAGTGGAAAGTGAAAGGAATAAGGCTCATTTCGAATATCGATTTGAATGAGAGCTCGGAGAAGGTTTTCGCAGATTTCGAGTCATTACGCAATTTGAATTCTGAAGACGAGAAATGAAAAAAAAAAAGTTTTCTGATTTGCTTTTTGCCCACTTCACTGGTACTTAAATTGATTTCAACAAATTACTTTCCGTAGATCAAATTTAATGGCATGCAAATGGCACACCCAAATGACTTTTATTCCATTTCTAGAAGAGGGGCTCTCAGCGCTTATTCGCACGCTAGCAGCTGCTTAAGAGTTCGCTAACAGCCCTTAATACACATAGGTATTCTGGAATAGTATCCTTCTGGTGATTGATCGAACATGCTGAACGTTATTCAGCTATTCTTTTCGTCCCCTAGAAAGTACGTTTAGTTTATATTGAAGAGGTACCTTGAACAAACAAGAGCGAGGACTTCGGTTCGTATGCTAAAGCACTGAAACAAGATTTCAATGCATGTTTTCATCTTTTTTTTTTTTTTTACACAGAACGAGATTATTTAATTAAAGTACCGCACTCACGGACACCGTGCGCCAAGTAATGGCGGAATCGGCTTATTTAAACGCTGCCAAATGACACAGAAAGAGCACAGTAGTACATCTAACTTCTGGAATTAAAGACACTGCCGAAAGTTTTTCAACACTTTACAGTCATGAACGCCAAGGTATACGAAAAACAAAATTGTACTCTAGTCAGCTATTCTAAAGATGAATTCAGACTGTTCAACTGTTGTTATCTCTTCCCAAAGGTAATGATGCTGTTGGTCCTAGTTTCCGTTATGGTAGGATCATCGTTCAGCGCACCCCAGTTCGGTCGTCCGGGAGGGCTGATTGGACTTAGAAGACCTGGAGGATTCCAAGGACGACCAGTATTTGGCCCAGGTAAGAAATGAAAATGCAATTCTTGTCGATGATTTCACGTGAATTCGCTCGTTCTTATAAAAGGTTTCGGAGGAGCTAACGCTGCCGGATTGGGAAGCGGTACTGTTATTGGCAACCAAGCCATTGGAACAGGCACGGGCATCGCTAACGCTGGACCGGGTAAAAACTAGATATTATGTAAGTGGCTTTTCGTTTGCTGAAATGAACTTTTAATGTGAAAAAGGTGGATTTGGTATTGGTCTTGGCATCGGGGCTGGCGTTGCAACTCCTATCGGAAATTTCGGAATCGGACAGGGAAATAGTAAGTGTGAAACAAGAGAGCCATTTAAAACAGAGTAATCCTTACACTTTACGATTGTAGGTATTTCCGTCGGAAAATAGAAGGATTGGATAACCCTTAACAATACTGAAGCACTATTTCTCACTGGCCCGCTATTCTAACTTCTACACTTGGATGCCTTTCATTTTGATTTCTGTGTATCCAAATTGGTTTCTGATTTCCTAAGCCGGAATCATAAACAATTAAATTATGTTAATTTCTGGACTATGACTTTTGTACAAAGCACAGAATACAAATTTTAATTCAAATAAACTCTCTGGCAATTTTTATTTTCAAAGTCGTTTGGTTTCTACTTTGTTGTGTCAATCTCGCGAGTTGACACCAATCACGAATAAAAGTCCCTGAAGCGGAAACACGATATCAGGCAAGGTCCTTATGAACACGTTATGAGCCCTAAAGGGAAAGGCAAAAAATACACCTATTTCGTAGATTTTCAAGGTAAATTCGTTTGACCTATTTTGTTCGATTTTATTAGAGTAATAAGGGAAAAAAAATACTATGCATACAATGGGTAGAAGGGTACAGGGCAATTACGCATGCAAATGTAAATTCTGTTAAGATGCTGAGATCAGGTGATACGAATCATACATGAATGTCAGACGCTCAGCAACTGTTTGCCGCTATTCCTGCTCGGTTCTAGGTTCTAGCACAAGGATTATCAAACAAAAACGAAACGGAGCACGGTGCAAATAAAAAACGAGAAAAATACGGAAAACCAGTTGTGATAATTAGGCCGAACGAGTTTTTCTTGGTCAAAGTAATATAAAACAGATAAAGAAGAAAGTTGGACTTAAACGAGACATGTACCAATTTGCCTCGTCACGTTTGTTGTGCAATCAAAAATTCTAATAACCTTAAGAGCTTAAATACTCCCCATATCGTACAACTATACGATTGATTTTTTTTTACTGCAGTACGGTCTAGTAAAAAAATAATTGCCAATTTCAGAGGAATTGTGAAAAACGAAAGTTTCATCGACATTCAGACAGCGTTTTTGCAGTCATTGGTAACTAAATGTAACTACAGCGTAAACAATGGTTTAAACGACGTTGAACGGTTCAAAACCGCGCTAAGAATCAGCTACAAGTGGCATCAGTTCGATAACACACAACGCCTACCCCAATTGTCGATAGAGGCTTCCGATCCTTCCTTAAAAAGGTATCAAATTTCTTGTGCCGAGTGATAAACCTTGGACTAAACAAGGACGAGGACTACCGGAAAGAATTCGATAGTATGCCATGGTGTTCTTGTATGCCATAAAGGTTAAACATTGTAACTTTTACTAGCTTAGAGTCTGCTGGCGAACGTAAGACACTCGGCTGTCTGCCGAACTCCTTGAGAAATGTGGGGGCCGCTTATTTAAAGGCGACTGACCGAGAGGGAAAAAACAACAGTTGGTTTACCAACCTCAAGAGATAAAGACATCGCAATTAGTGTTCTCGATTTATATCAACAGTTTACAACCATGAACGTCAAGGTAAGAAAACAAGATGACTGCATGTGCTAAAACTTGGTTTTTAATTCACTAGTTGTTTTTCTTTTTGTTAAGATGATAATGTTGCTGATCGTAGCGTCGGTTATGGTAAGCTGCTCATTTGCCGCACCTCAGCTCGGTGGAAGACTGATCGGACTTCGTCGACCATTTGGAGGTGGATTCGGAGGACGACCTGGATTCAACCAGGGATTCGGGAACCAAGGATTCGGAAACCAAGGATTCGGAAACCAAGGATTCGGAAATCAAGGATTCCAACCAGGTTAGGGCGTTGATAGTAGCGTAGGATTAAAAGAGTAATGTAACAAATCTTGTTCGATTATTGTAGGATTCGGAGGAGGTAACGCCGCAGGATTGGGAAGTGGTTCAGTGATCGGTAATCAAGCTATCGGTACAGGCACTGGTATCGCTAACCCAGGACCAGGTAGATTGAAATAATGGACGATATATGACTGGGGTCTCCGATAATTGTTTGAATCGTACAGGTGGATTCGGTATTGGTCTTGGTGTTGGTGCTGCTGTTGCGACTCCCATTGGTAACTTTGCGGTCGGAGACGGACAGAGTAAGTGCACAAACATTGAAACAAAACAGCTTAACAGGAAAATTGATCATATTCTTGACACTTTCGCTGCAGGTATCTCCGTTGGAAAATAAACTGAAACCGCAGCTGAAATCTGAGTGACTAACCGTTAGAAGACCTGAATGCTGAACGGAATTCATCCGCGCAAGATCATGCACGACTGATAGATAATATTTTCCTTGTCTGTAAATATGCACTTCGTCAACTTTCCTAATAAGGATAATTGATGGACGCTTACAAAACGCTGTTATGTAATCTAACAGATAATATTTCTCTAAAGTAAAATAAATTGAAATTGAATCAAGTTGAATCTTCATATGGTTTTCTATCCGTCTACGTGGCAGTCGTGGCACCCTGAACTAATAACAACAGTAGTCTAAGCGAAGCGAGAACGAACTTAAGCTATTCGCTACAAGTCTATATAACTACAGAGAACGCACAAAATGGAATTAGGGGCTTTTCACGTTCAATTTCGTCAGTCCGTAGGCTACTGCGTAGTTCCAAATGTATAGCAGTTCAGCACAGCAGATGGCAAGCTTCAACAGGGGATTCAGGAAAACCCCGAAAATTTTACCTTGGGATTTCCCTTCAAGAAAACTTTTACAACCGGAGTCGACTACAAAACTGGCACCACTCGATTCTCAGGTAACTGAGCTTCGAAACAAAGGAAGAGACGTGAGCCGCAAATATTTAAAGGGAGATCGGTTTATTTGTGAAGCTCAGTGTTACCAACAACTTCTTGAATTCAAGACGCCCAACGTGTGGTGTTCCTAGTTTCCTTATTAGCACACCACCATGAACGCAAAGGTCTTTAGTTTAATTTCATTTTCTTTAGAAATAGTATAGCTATTGATTATTGAACTGTCATCAATTTTTACCGTGCTTTCATTCACGTTCTTTATCCTTGCTCACGTTTTTCGATTGAAGATGATGATGATGCTAGTCCTGGCGACGGTTTTGATTGGATCGTCATATGGTGCGCCTCAGTTCTTCGGTCGTCCTTCAGGATTCCGACGACCGGGATTCGGTGGAGGAGGATACGGTGGAGGAGGATACGGTGGAGGGGGATTCGGAAGACCTGGTTATGGTGGTATGAAATAACTTTAATGACTTTTTGTCTCCATTGTGGGAAACAAATGTTATATTATTACTCGTAACGACAGGATTCGGAGGAGCTAACAGCGCAGGTTTCGGCAACGGATACGTTCAGAATAATCAAGCAGTCGGAACAGGCACCGGTATCGCTAACGCAGGGCCAGGTAAATATTTCTTTAGAGAAACGTGTCGTGAAATTCTTATTATTATTTCTTGTTAAATGAATCAGGTGGATTTGGCATTGGCCTCGGTGTCGGTGCAGCTGTTGCATCTCCGATCGGCAATTTTGCGATAGGAGACGGACAGAGTAAGTCGATTTTCACAAAAACACGTTTGATTATCAACTAACTCCCTCATTTGATTTCAGGTGTTTCTGTTGGAAAGTAAGTTGAAATTGCTGGCAAACTCAACTCACTAATTTACAATTTTTGAAAACATTGTTTTACAAATATCGAATTCACTGTAAAAAAAAAAATAAAAAAGCTCAGGCTTTGTCTCTCGAATAACTGTGTACAATAATACAACTGTAATTCTTCTTAATTTCGTTCTTTGTTTGAATGGATTTTCTTGTTTTGTTTTTGTTGTTGTGGAACGGCCAGGTAACCTGTGGGCATTCGGGGTTATTCTCTAATCACGTCCATGACTACACTTGATGGATACTAAAAGAGCCAGAAAAGCTTGTTCTTAAACAGCGAATGCTTCAGAATGACGGCTGGCATATAAACCAGTTAGTTGACGAAGTTCTTTGAAACGCACATTGGTGTGTTCGAAGAGGAGGCGGAACTGCCTGCAAGCGTAACGTTAAAATCAAGGACTCGTGCGAATAAGGAAGTTGATCAGAAACAAAACCAAGGAAGTGAAGAACAGAAGTTTAGCAATTCGCTTTATGATGAGTGGAAACAGCTTACTAATTCTCTTCTTTAATTTATCTTAATTATCAAAACCGCAGTCAAAGGGCTGATGATCGTACTTTGGAAGGCTTCACTGTATACGACTCATGTACAAACATAACATTTTCAAAACGCGGCTTTTAAAAAATCGTAACAGCAGTACCTTTTGTGGTTTCTTGTCATCGAGAAAGACGTCCTTGAATAACGAAGCCGGCATAGCCGAAAGAAAACAATCTAAAAGTATAAGGACCTTTTGTCGGCTCGACGCGTAATTTTCTGTTATCCAAGAAAGTGTAACGAAGGAAAAGAGTAAAAGAAAGGTTCGCACAGATACTCTACCTGCCAACCCAACTTCATGAGTTTGTATTTCCGATATGCATGTGACGTGCAATGTCCCCCTACGTGAATGCACGTCACCAGCATCCGCACACATTAAGGCAATTTTCAGGTACAACGGTTGGAAACAATAACGCCAACCATACGTTTCTCATTTAACTCTTATCTGAGAGGAAGCAGACCACTTTGTTTCTGTTCGTTTCGTGTCGGTTTCTACGTACAGAAACCAGATCATCAATAGGGAGGGAGATATCCATTTGTTCTTAAAATGCGATCGCTATCCTTGACGGAATATACGCGGACGTACGTAAATAGCTCATCTCTATGACGAGTCGATGTCTTTACACGTGATGTATCTCTTCGACGTCCTTAGTCTGAGGATTTCCATTATCTGATTTAAAAAAAAGAAAAAAGAAAAAAACACTTCACTTCACTTCACTTCACTTCACTTCACTTACACTACCTATCTACATGAGTTTGTATTTCCGATATGCATGTGACGTGCAATGTCCCACTACATGAATGCTAGCCATTACGACAGGCCTAATTCCAATGCAGGGTTCCGTAATAGCGTAGTCAGAGGTAGTGGAACGTCACTAAAGCGTAGCATAGGACGCGCCAGAGGGAAACTCCACTCATGGGAACCGTGACGGTCTCGGGAGCGGCACGAGATGATCACCACGGCTCCAATAGAGAGAGACACACCCAAGTCTTATATACTTGATTTTTTTGCACCAAAACTGCGTTTGTAATAAGTTGCGGGAGTCACGCACAATGATGCTTTTTTCTTTTTTTTTAATTAATTTTCAGAGAAATCATTTAATGAACTTTGTTTTAATTTTTATGACGATTCAGAATATATATACAAATAATAGATTGGCCAATTTGGTTAAATTTTTCTCTTTGTAAACGATATGCTATAGGCCAACCTGTGGCTAAAGGGGCATAGCTTGCCTTGCATTTTGCACCCCTCTAACTTCGTTAGGCTTCGAATGTTTTTCAGAGTTCATTACGATATCAAATGTTAGGAATCATTTGTTGGCGATATAGATATGTGCGTATAGCTCACCTATTCAGTTATTCTATGTTTCTAGCAGTGTATAAGGTTTTCCCTCGTCATGTTTCTATGTAATTAGCATGGTGTTGCACAAATGCACATACGTTTGTCCTCAATCGTTAATACGACAACCTTCATCCAGAATACTAGTTTTTCAAGTAAAGTAGTCGTGCATAAAATGAAACAAAAAGGTTGTTTTACTCGTATACCATGGTACGGTGAAAATAGGGCCAAGAACGAGAACTTGTCGCAATGCGGAAGTTAAGACAGGAGAAGACAAATATAGGAAAGAAAACAATTTGATTTTTTATTCCACTTTCTATTTTGATTTACACAGATCTCTGATTTATTTTGCCAGGCGTATAAGGTATATGCATTACTAACGTCGAGTTCTATCGTTTTTTCAGATGACTTTAGAAACCGAATTATGTTTAACTAGTGCATATATGGAAGGGTTTACTTGTGGTCGGGACCGTATGATGACACATGATCAGATAGAAGGGGAAACACACGTTCGTTTACCCTTGAGCGCGTAATCGATACGGTCACCTAACTAATCCTGCATAACGAATGGTATGTGTCATACTTTTTAATCAATGTGAGAGGCCTTGAAAACGGCACAGGGAAATTAATGGTGCCAACAAAACCGGAATCTAAGGCAAAAGATGCCTGCATATGCAGCTCACATTGTGGAAGTAAAGGTTAACAGGAAGCGGAATCAGATTCATCTAGTGCAAAAGGGCCTGCCTATTTAAAGCAGTCTTCGATGACAGAATGGCAGTAACACAACAACTTCTCTTGCTCCACAACAACACAGTGAATTTTGTCAATTAAAACGAATTTTTCAGTCATGAATGCTAAGGTATGAACAACATTTTACATTGTATTTAGCAAGCCTTTTCATTCAAATGTGATTGTTCTCAACTGATGCTAATCATTCACCTATCAGGTAACGATGTTGATTCTTTTGATCGTGGCGTTTGTCGGACTCTCCATCGCTGATGACGACGATAAACGTTTATTTCTTATTCGTGGTCGCCGACCGCGACCTCTGCAACAACTTTTGAGACCTTTGGCAGGCCGGCCACTAATAGGAGGCGGTATAAGAATACTCTATTTGATCCTTTTTACAATTCATTTATGTGAAAGAGTTCCTTCTACCTGAATAATCAGGTTTGGGAGGTTTGGGAGGCCTAGGAGGAGCTAGTGCAGCAGGAGCTGGTAACGGTGCTGTTATAGGTAATCAAGCCGTTGGAACAGGCACTGGAATCGCTAACGCAGGGCCAGGTAAACAAAACCAATCACCACATTCTCTTTTGAGACAAACTATAATGCCATTCAAAATCATGCAGGTGGTTTCGGCATTGGTGTCGGAATTGGAGTTGGTGTCGCAACTCCTCTGGGAAATTTCGCGTTCGGGGATGGCCAAAGTAACATTGACATAAAACAGTCCCCTGACGTTCCTTCTAATCGCCATTTTTCCCCAATTGGGTCATAGGTATTTCCATCGGTAAATAAGCTGAACGCGAGCAGATATTCTAAAAGACCTGGGGGTCACATTACCCTGCATATTGTCATTGGAAGGATACGACGTGATACACTTCACGAACGTCCACCGTTGTACATGATTCTCAAGAGTATTTATCAATAATGAGCTCGTAAACACTGCCCCACACAATTCCAGTTTACTTTGTACATTTGTAAAATGTTCTGTAAAGATGAACGATAACTACGATGAAAAGAAACGGTGATGGTCACTAACAATGGAATACAAAGCAAAATCAATTCTGTTTCGGTAGATTATTTGCATGGCATTCATACGAAGCAAATATCAGCACATGACAGTCCTCTCATTCTCACATTATGTAGCAACTTTACATGAATCTATGCTTTCAATATGCACTGCTTGAAAATTAACTCGCTATACTAGTTTTATCTACAGGAGGAAAGAAACTGGTTTAAATAGCCTCGATGTCACTATATGCACGCGGCAAAGGAACAAAGAAAAACAAACCTGCAAGATGAATGTTCAATCTGTCGTGTTGAATCAAACCTGAATATTAAGAATAGCGAGAAAAAGGCGAATTTAGATTTATAGCTGGACTAGTTTCATAAGTCTGCCCATAGCCGCTTTCCTAAGAGAAAACACGGTGTTCACTTCTGGCTATTTAAAAGATTCGAAATCATAATCCAATCATCAAAATTATTACCTGTTTGAAAGGTGTTAAGACCCGGAAAAGTGCAATGCAAGGAAAGCTAAGGGGATTTTCTTTTTCTTCTATTTGCGTCATGGAACCTTGCTTTTCAGGTTATGTAATGTGACTTGTAGAAACCGTCAGTTTCACCTAAGAATAATGTTAAAAACAAATAACTTCCCCTCTTAGAGCATTAGATTCCATGGGTCGAAAGTTAACGAACGGGTTCATCAAAAGACTTGCATCTTGGGTTTTTACTAGAAAAACCCCAGGCCATTTTCGGTAAACAGGCTGCTGCATAACAATTAACTACCTTTTTCACAACTTGTAGTTTGGCCTCCGGCTCGTGCTGAGTTTTTCCGTATACTTTCATCACCGCTCGACTGTATAAAGATCCATTGTCTCCAACTAGAAGTTGCAGTTCTCCTGACGCTCGATCTCCATCAAGACATATTATCTAATTTCTCGTTTCTGTATAGCGAATATTCCCACTACATCATGAATAAGGTAAAACACCTTTAAGTTTTGCATTCAATTTACAAACGTTTGATAATAACACCAGTTCTCTTTTTTTCAGGCAATTTTCGTAGTCTTCTTTTTGGCCATGGTCGGAACCGCATTCGGCCGACCTCAGCAAAATCCATTTAGACCAGGCGGAAATTTCCAGTTTGGTGGTAATCGACCTGGTGGTGTCTTCCCAGGACAAACCCGTAAGCATCTGAATAATTCATACAGTTTGAATGTTCTTATTTTAATGTTTGAATGATGTAGTATTCAACGGAGGAAACGCTGCTGGATTCGGGTCAGGAGCCGTGCAACCTGGTGGTGGGCAAGTTATTGGAACGGGAACGGGAATCGCTAATCCAGGCCCAGGTATGCTAATTAAATTATTGTGTAGAATCACGAAAGAAGATTTAATGATCTTATTCATTTCTAGGTGGTTTTGGTGTTGCTTTGGGAGTCGGAGGGGCCGTTGCCTCGCCCGTTGGAAACTTCGCCCTTGGCCAAGGTGAAAGCATTTCCATCGGTAAATAAGGAAGAAATCCATCACTTAAGGAACATTCGCCTCCAACAATCATTTCTTTTCGGTTTTACCTCCTTTATGTTGTTGCTATACGGTTTCTTTTTGTCCCTTAAAGATGTGTACTATATCCCCCGAAAGCATTTTGCCGAGCATTTTGCTGACCAGTGCCCATTTTTGGCTTACGAAAATTACTTTAGCATTGCATGTTTTTCAACCGACACCTGTGAATACACGTTTGAATGCTCATAAAATTTGAATGGAAACCAAGACTGCGTGACGTTAAGGCGGGATTATAGTGTTTATCTGTTTTGTTTCTACCTGTCTGCGACAGTCATTTTGATGACGTAACCAATTGCGATGTTGAATATAGCGCTGACGAACGCAGTCTATTTTGCAAACGGTAACCTATTTTTCTACAATTAGTCAGATTTTTTTTTTGTATCCGTTACTATAATTGTCATTAGTATACAAAGAATGTGTTTAACTCACCTGTATTTTAGCATAGATGTAGTCGATTTGGCATCCTTTTTTACGATAGTTTTTTCTGTCTGCTATCATCGTCAGTCGCCTTGGAATTTGGAAAGTTCTCGCTTTCAGTCTAGATGTTTAAGTTCTTAAATTTTACTATTCTCAAATTTGCATGGAAAACGTAACACTAAGAAATTGTATCGGTGCAGTCGTACTCGTTTTTTGAAGGAACGAACATAGCCTACTTGCACATACTGTAAGTACTCCTCAATTTGGGATTTTTGATTATGTTTCTCTTGGTGACGTTGGCTCATATTTGATCATCAAATATCGCAAATCGTAATTATCTGCTGAATATTAACGAATGCTATTCACAGAACTGAGCTCAAGGTGACGTTGGATTACGTCACAGCACTCTTGTAAGAACGATTTGAAATCGTGGAAGCTAAACGATCCAATAACTAAAACGTCGTCTTGAATCGAAGAGCAATGAAAAAACATAAAAAAAACAGATGAAGTTGCAAAAAAAATTGGAAATTTCCACATTTCCTACATCTCCTCCAATCTGATTCATCTGATCCAAGAAGTCAACTCAGCCTCCGGCAACTTGCTCTCGTAGTTTTTCTCTTGGTAACCCATCGGCCATCGTCTTTGTTAAGCATCACCATGTCTTATAAAACTATAGGGTTAGCACGCAGTTTGCGTAAGTTAGTTTACGCCAGTCGACGATCGAGCTCGCTCAAGACAGAATCTGTCCTCACATTCTCCTAGGAACTTTCAGATAAACATGAATAAGGTAACACTACTAATGAGGCTTAAATTATTTTCATTCTAATCGATTGTAAGGTATAAAGCAATCGCTAATTTCTCTTGACTCTTAGACAGTTTTGCTTTTCGTGATTTTCGCGTTGATTGGATGTGCAGTTGCACGACCGCAGCATCGTCCCCACAGACCACGGCCATTTGGTGGTAGTGGTGGTTTTCCCGGACAAACCGGTAAGGATGAGTTTGGTTACTTGTTTGCTCTCTAATGCACTGTATTAAATAATTAAACGTATGTTTAAAAAAAAAAGGTTTTGGATCTGCTAACGCTGCAGGAATTGGCAATGGTGCTGTTGTAGGTAACCAAGCCATCGGAACAGGCACTGGCATCGCTAACGCTGGCCCAGGTAATATTCAAAATCATTGTAATCAAAGTGCGTGTTAAGATTTACTATGATATCTTTGTTATCCAACAGGTGGATTTGGTATTGGTCTCGGTGTCGGTGGTGCAATCGCCTCGCCAATTGGGAACGTAGCCTTCGGCCAAGGCGAAAGTATTTCTGTCGGTAAATAAGCAGAATGCAAAAGACACTTTTTTATCGATCCATTATTGTTAGTTCTGTGTTCGTTATGTGTGCCAATTAACATTGTGCCTTTTGTTTAGCATTAACGTATTAATACACTACACACAATGGATTATGCTTACGGTGCGATTGAATTTGAACGCAGGATATACGTACATTTGGGTGTCGTGTGACCTTGTTCACGAAACTGGTTGGAACTGCTTTATTGCAGTTGTTTGTGCTATCTTTTTATTTCTGTATAGGTAAGTAGAAGGAACCGGAACGTGGTGATGTCTTATCAAAAAAAGGCATTCTTGAGTGACATGTGTTTGGAACTGCAATTCAAACCCGAAGACCTGTTGGTGATCTTGATTGATCGTGTTGATGGTTATTCAAGGCCAATTTGTGGCACACTTAAGTATTATTTTCCTGTTATTATAGGTTTGTTTGTTTTATATCGTAAAAATCTATTCTTACCCAATGACCGTTTCAGGTGAAACTGTGGGAAACGAACGTCTTTGGGTTTTTTTTTGAAATTTCCCACTGAATTATGGCATGGTAATTTAGCTGAAGGGGGCAATTATACTAGTTTTAAAAAAGACGTCCCGAAGAACACACACTGTCGCGCAATTCGCCCCTGGAAACTAATATGCATATTAGGGTTGTTTACCAAGTGAACGACAAAGGCAGTTACATCCGTGCCGCTCTCAGTTTCAGACCATATTTTCTCTCCGGCTCGCCATCGTTTAGTTAATATTGAATCGGAAAAGGTAGCAATTTTTTTTTATCACTATGTATAGTTTATACTACATTCTTTATTATTCATTTGAGATTTAGAGGCTACGTTTGCATTAAAAATAAACAAATTTTTCGCATGAGTTAGTGATGTAGTCATATATCTTGTTTTCCTAATATTAGGTACATTACTATTTTATCAAATACGGTAGACCAAGTAAACTTTGACAGTTCTTTCAACTCAATTGAAATTTTTTTTTGAAAAGGAAGATGGTAAAACCGGTTGGATTTGTAGCCGTAATGTGTTTGGTCACGTTGACTTTAACAGCTGCTCGTCCGCAAGAAACTGCAACAGAAGAGGACATACTTCAACAAGATGCCTTGAGCACCGTTGATGAAGAACATCCTCTTCTTTCGGGAATCGACAAAGGTCTTCAGCATGACGAAGAAACTGAAAGGTATGAGGGTCAAGGTACTGAAATCACGACCGTGACCGATGTCTTAGAGTCAAGTACCGAATCCAATGGGAGCCCAACGGAGATTTTCTTTCGCGAAAGTCAAGAACCATTTAATCTTCTGCCATCAACACACGAGGCATCTCAATTATCCCAAGATGTCGAGTCTTCTCCATCATTACCAACCCAAGAGGCGTCTCCGTTCTTTCCCGAAGAAGCGTCTCCTTTACCTCCGCCTTACGTGGCCCCATCGTTTCCTAAACAAGGGACGTCTCAATCATTGTTTCCTGGTTTTGGAACGTCTCCATTGTTTGCATCTACTGCTCCGACGACCGAAAGAAACCAAAGTATACTTGCGGGAAATCAAGCAAACAGCCCCAACATTCTTATGGGATCACGTAAGCGCATAATCGTAGAATTGAAGTTGTAACAGATCATTGTCTTTTGAAATATGGGGAAAAAGACCAGTTGTTCCACACAACCAGTCCAAGTATCCTTTTGAGTGACCATCAGTTAAATAAGAAATATTCTTTTTTGCAGTGTGGCAAATGTTAAACAATTCGCAAAGAGGAAACGCTACGGCTGGCGGAGCGGGAAGTGGTTCTGTCCATAACAATTCGGCCATCGGACAAGGGACGGGCATCGCCAATGTTGGATCGGGTATTTCCTATTTCATTCAACAAAGAATTAATCATAGAATTCAATTGAAAGCAATTTTTGATGTATACCTGAACAAAAGGTGGATTTGGCATTGGTCTCGGCATTGGTGGCGCAATACAGACACCGCTCGGAAATCTTGCGTTTGGACAGGGCAACGGAATTGCGCTTGGATAATAGCAGAGTATTTCAAAGGTAACCACTGGAACATCCTTTCTGTGGAACACCGCACATAAAAATCTATTTGTCCGTGTATACATTGCAAGCTTCGTAAATTCTGACTAAACGTATCATCAGTCAATCACCAGCACTTTATTATGGTGCCGTTGGCCTACACGTTAATGCTAACATTTCTGTTGACCATGTAACCTTGAATAACTGGTACTCCTAACCCGGACCATTTCCATCTTGACCAATTTTTTTGGCTGGCTAAATCTTTAATGGTTGTAACATGTAAATAAAGAAGTCGATCAAAGTTTAGCCGTTCATTTTTTTAGTTTTTTTTTTTTACATATTTGACAACATTGTAGAAAATAATTATTCATCACAAGACACGTATCCGGAAAAGCGACTACGTTGTACGTCATCAACTGATTAGTATGAGCTATTGCACATTGTAAGTTTGACAGTCGAAGCGGATATGTGCCAATACGCTGTATGTGACAATTGCTTTTCTTTGTTGATGGGACCAGTTCAATTTGCATTCAACAGTTAATCGTATCGTGAAATGGGAAAGGGAACATCAAATGCCACTCTAGCAAAACTGGTGAGGTATGCAATAAAGATGGACCTTGAGCTAATAAGACGTGTACAGGGTTGTGCGGGCTCAAGCGTGAGCAAGCAGCCCTTTCCTCTGGAGCTTTTTTTGTTGAAAAATAAATTTTAAAGCAACTAAAGTGTGTTGGTTGTTAGCTGGAAAATCCACTAGCTGTGGGGAAAGTTTTTTCCCAGCGTGAACAAGGCTTTTTACCATTTCAGTCTTTTGGACGGTATAAACCCAGACGGACGGTTGTGGCTGTAGCGGTGTTCGTTTCTTTAGTTTCATACGATATTTTGTTGACCTGTTGAGCCAGTTCTTTCTACGCCTAAGGTAAGAAATTATTGTTAACTAAATCTTTTAAGACGTTTAAAGATAGACACTGTCGTCTAGATAATGTGTGAAAGGCAGATAGTTGATGTGTTGGGAGGTTACAGTGTTTCATAAACCAAACACGAAAAATGCAATTATAAGATCTGAATTTTAATGTTATTATTTGTTATCCCCAGATTCTAACTAACTACGCGATTGTGTTGGTTTTTAGATACAAATTAAAGATGAAGGTGCTCCAGTTACTTCTAGTTCTCTCTACGCTCTACGTTGCAGGATCTGCAATGCCCGTATCTGATCCACAACTTTTACTAGGACGGCCACCTTTCTTCCCGAGGCCACACAGACCTCGGCCTGGTGCTTTTTTCCCTGGTATGTTTGGTAACGTTCAACAACAACAACCAGCAGTTCCAGCAACACCCGCTGTTGCAGCTGAAACTCCCAAGTCTCCAGAAGGAGCCGATCCACAATCACCAGATCCAGCAACTCCTGCCGTGAGTCCTACTGGAGAAGTTGCAGTTCCTAAAAATCCTGGATCTCTGTTTACCCCAGGAGCCTCAATGGGATCCAACACGGATATTAATGGACGTAAGGAAACCTTAAACTTAATTTTCATTTTCTTCTTCTTCTTCTTACATCTCTACCAGAAATTAAAACTCTTTGCTTTTGAAGTTCTTGGAATTTTGAACGGTGGTCAACTGGGATCCGCCACAGCTGGAGGAGCAGGCAACGGAGCTGTGCAAGGTAACGAGCCAAATATTGCACGGTTATTTAAATATCATAACAATCTCAAATTTTTAAAAAGATGGAGCTGCCATTGGCCAAGGAACTGGCATTGCCAATGTTGGACCAGGTACGCTAACGCTTTAAGTCCTTTATTTTTAAATGATAACCTCATTAATGTGCCTTTAAACTGATTTGTGCAGGTGGATTCGGCATAGGTCTTGGAATTGGAGGAGCCATTGCAACGCCGCTAGGCAATTTGGCGTTCGGCCAAGGCGACAGTAACTTATAAATATACTGCCAAATAAAAAGAATTCACTAACCATACGTTTTCTATGTTCCAAAGGTATAGCCGTTGGAAAATAACTGTGAGCTTCTTTGACCTTCTGAAGCAATGCCCTGTCTGTAGATGGGATAGCGGTGCAAAGACAAATTACGGCATTCCTACAATGCTGGACATTTCTGACAAGAAAACGTTTATTCATTTTAAATTATTATTCAACGTGCAGAAACACAATTTTTCACCGTCCACCATTACCAATGAACGTTACAAAATACAACCCTCGGAAACTACGTATATTTCTTTTTTTTTTTTAAACAGAATCAACAGTTATTGAAAAGGCGGAAACAGGGCGTACAAACTGTGCTTTATCAGACCAAAGCACATTTGTACGTACTAAAGCCTTTAGTAAATGCATAATTCCTGGGTGTATTGCTCAATTCTATTTCAACACGAAACGTGTAAAAGCGCACATAGATGACGTTTCTTGTAACTAAATATACGGATATCCGTCACCTTCGGATAAACAGTACAAATGAGTACATGCAGCCTACATTTTTTCATCAGAGAGTTACTTCTATACATTGTAAAACTCAATCTTCTTTATGGTGCTTCTTGATGCTTTACTCGGTTGCAATTGTTTTGCTTGGTTTTCCCGCTATGGCATTTCCACCTAATTAGTGTTCCGTTTTAACGCTGAATAATCGTGTGTTTTCTTTAGTCGTGAATCTTATATTGCCAAGCGTTCTTTCAGGTTATGGTGATTTCAGTCGCTAAATGTTGCCTTCAGCGACCACCTTCAGTAACGTGCATCTAGCAAGAGACGTATAAGGTAAACGCCATGTTGGGTTCTAGCGCAGCAAACAACAAAGTGTAATTTACAAAAAAAAAACAACCTTACTCCTACATAGTACCGTTGAGGTTTAATAGATTGCTGGTGTCACCATTTTGGAAGAAAACAGGCCATGTTGATTGCTGTCTTAGAAAGAACTGTACCCCTCTCTTTTTGCTCAGGTTCATTGAGTACACATCAACTGATTTGCGTAACAGAAGGTTGGGGAAGATAATATTGGAAACGTTTTTATTTTTACCTACACGCTGCTTACCTAGCCTTCTTCACTTAAAGGGCCTAGCAACAGCTTGATAACCCAGTTTTTCTTGCTATACCCATTTTGGTAGTATACGCATTAGTACCCAGTTGTGTCAAGCGGAACTGACTGTGGGACGCGTAGCTCTGCGTTGGTAAAATTGCAAGCCTCTCCATACGAAATTTCTATCCAGATTCCAAGTAACAAAACGCGTTTAAAATCTTCTTATCCCTGAATAAATACCACGCCGAATGTGTAAGAAAATCTGTGGCATGTTTTTAATGTCCTCGCAATTGAAAGAAAAAAACAGTGCATGCTGAGCCATCAACGCAGTGACGAATAGTTTTCAAACTATTTTGCAATCGTACGTGAAATAACCTTGAAGTGTACATAAGGAATACAGGTATTCGTTTTTTGTTTTCAGATAGAATTAGATTGATATGCAGACGCCTTTTTTTTATTTTTCCGAACGTCTATTTCGTGCAAGAATGCCTTCTCTCTGAAACAGCGTAACGTAGTTTATACTGCGCCATTCTAGTTTTGCCCACTTTTTGACGTTCTGATCCTCAAAGATTTTGTTAGCGATGTACATTTCTTTCAAAGTTTTGCTTGAAAAGAAGGCTAAAACATAGAACTACTGTTGTCTGCGAATAAGAGTAAATCATTATCTTGCATTAGAGAAAACAAGCCAAGCGTCCAGAATGGCTTCTTATCCGATTCCCTTTTTGAAATGATGCAATTGATTTATTCTTTTTGTAGTAGGTAGAACTTTACTGATGTCTCAATCAATTGCTACACAAGGAAAGAGGAATCGGACGGACATAATGGAGCTGCGTTTGAGGTATCCCCGGGTATCCCTTTGGTACACAACTAGGGTTGACTTAATCCTTCACGACTTATAATCAACACTAACGCCTTATTGGATCAGTGCTTCCACGAAGCAAAAATTTGTAATAATAACAACACACGGTATACTGTAATGTAATCATCCAAGTGATGGAAATCCAACAGCATTTCCGTGACCATAACAAGTTAGGGGATTTTACCGCATTAGATGGCATTATAACTCGTGACAGCTATGACGCCATTATTCACTTCTTTTTTCTTTTCTTCTTACCTTAGGCAAGACACATTTCAAATTCAAAAAGAACCTTGAATGGCCGTAGCATGTGGTGATAAACCAAAGCCATGCCCATGAGCATCTTCACCTTGATAGTCCTTGCCGCGACAACAAGGAACTGCTAGTAGCCATACTTGTTGTCTGGTTTTATTTTCTTCTATGGTACCTGCGTGAGCGTGCTTTTCTTCATGGCCAGCTAAAAGCCCCTGGAAGAGCCTTCCAGCGCTTGGACGGACTCTTTTAAAGAGGTGTCTTTCTGCAAGACACCGTATTGTTCACTTGTGCCTTCCAAGTACTGGACAGTGAAAATCTCCTCCTTGTTACTTCAAACCTAAATCAAGGTAAAAAGTGATTATGGCGAAACATTTTATTATTTAGAATTGTGACCATCGAAAAGAGACAAGAACGTTATCCAGGAAGAAAAAACAGTGATGAAGACGGAGCCAAAAACAAAACAAACTGGTGTTTAGAATATCTGCTTATTTGTTCCCAATGATGTTTTGATTGTTTACGCGATTGTTTGAACGTATTTGATAGTAATTGTGTCTTTCACGCACATAATCTCAGCAGAAATTTGAACGATGGTGATTTAATAGCAGTTTTTGTAGCTTGAACAAAAGAACATTTTGGTCAAATTCATATGTTTTACTCTTGACAGATGAACGCCGCCGCACTTCTATTTATGGCAGTAGTCATCATCGGGTCGACGACCGGACAATTCTATGGAGTAGACCCTTATCGCCAATATGGAGGAGGATACCGGCCATACCGTAAATGGAATACGCGTTTATTTAGTATGTAATATGCACACATTAACATTTTGCCTCATGTGTGAGACAGGACCATCCTATGGAGGCGGATATAGGCCAGGCTACGGTACGTATTCAATTCCCACCAAATATCAATTCCCACCAACATCATTGATCGTTGACGTTACATTTCGCTTAATAGGCGGTTATCGTCCTTATAGACCACCAGGAGGTGGTTATTATGGTGGCTATCCTGACGGTCATCATCCTCACTACCACAACCATGGGTACCCTGTTGACGGTGGTTATGTCCCCAGTCAAGGAGGAGTTGCTCCCGTTGGTCCAGGGCCAGCTGCCCCAGTTGCCGTAAATCCATCGGGCGCCCGTAATTAAGATGTTTTATTTGATAAGACTTCCCTTATAATTAACCCAAATCATTTTTCAAACTCATGGTTATCGTCATGATAAAGTGGCTCCTGGATCAGCGAATGCTGGAGGTGCGGGTAATGGAGCTGTACAGAACGGTCAGGCGGTTGGCACAGGAACAGGAGTAGCGAATGCTGGACCAGGTAATTAAAGCAGTTACAGCCTTAAAGCCGTTTATCTCAGGCTAACCATAATTTTTAAATCATCTTAGGTGGATTCGGTATAGGTCTCGGTATTGGATTAGCCGTCGCAACACCTTTGGGAAATATTGCTCTCGGCGAAGGAAACAGCGTCTCTGTTGGTAAAAAATAGGAAAACATTCAATTTCAGTCGCCTTTGTTTGATCACATGCAGTAAAAAAAACATTGTTTCTTCTGTCAAATTATTTACTTACGATGAATTTCGCGTACCTTTCCAGTACAACCTGCTGCACAATAAACTATAAATCAGTTGAAATTTTATTTGAAATGTAAACCATATTTTTTTTAAGTAGAACTGATCTAAGACTAGTCATAATGGTAAGGACATAAGAGAATAATCAATTTTCAGGGTAGAAATCGGTTAAACTGAGATACAAAGAGGCAAAATTGGGGATCGTGATCACGGATCAGGGCATGGCAGCGGGCAGCCATCTGATAATCTGATTATCCTGCTACTAATCGATACATAGATTGATTATGCTTATAAAAAAAATCGATTACTTGTGTTTTCTTGTAGATCAGGTTGATTTACCCGATCACTGCCAACCGGGGCAGATCTTTAAACTGAGACAGTAGCGCAATCTTTTCTTTTAAGGTTTATCTACCCTACTTGGAAACAAAATTAAGGTTTTTTTCATCTTCTATTTAGTTATTTATATATAATTTATGTGTATTTTAATTTTAGGGTTTTTAGATTTCCCACTGGCAACGTTTTCATGAATCTTATTCTTCCAAACTGGAAGCGTTGGTTTCGACGTGAACATCTTTCTTCCTGACTTAAACCCAATAAGTAATTAACAGTGAATAATAGGATGTCCTTCGAAAGAGTAAGTTGAATATAATCCTTTTATATTTGCAAATTCTTTTAAGGTAATTAGTATTCTGTGTGGTTGTACTTTGAAACTAAAATTTTTCTTTGCTCAATTTGAACCCTGAACCATATTTAGTACCAGGAAATTTTTCTTAGTGTTTTTTCCATCGACTGTTATGGCACCATTAGGATGTTTGGACCATGTGGTAATGTTAGTGTCGTAAATGATTTTTGGGGATAAATTTCCATGTTGTATGTTGACAAATCTCATAAGCTTAAATTGACTATGTTTACTAAATGCATATGACATTGTGGTTGTAAATATGTAAATGCCTTTATTTGTTGTGTGGTATTAATGTTTATAAATTTTTTGTTGCAGTTGCATAAATTGTATGGTGAAAAACACGATTCTAATGGAGGGATGCCATGGCGTTGGTTCAGAGGTGAGATGAATTTGGCAATTTGAAATAACATTTGATATGATTAACCTCAAAAGTAAATGATAGGAATTGACGTCTGATCATTTATTGATGATATTTTTTTCTGAACTTCATTTTATCTGAAGTAGTCTTCAGTCTTACTAGTGTTACTGAAGCTTTTTCTTTCTTTACAGGTGTAGGCTTGTCAACCATGCCTGGTGTAAAGAGTTATTAAGGTTTGCTTCTGTGGTGAGAGCTCTGAGGTAATCATTTGGTTTTGTTAAAGTCTGTTTCATCTCATGATACTGCAGTTTGTGACTTTTAGAGTTTTATCTGCTGGATAATGCCTGTGTCTGTAAAGGCAGATCATTCTCAAATGTGACTAAGCGCTTCTGATGTTTATAGCTGCAGCTAGGGTGTCTGTTTGTTAGCATTTTATCATCTGTTGTTTAATTTTAGGATCTGATGAGCATGGGGTCTGCCTACCTTCTGAAGTTACTTCACATGTAAAGCATTTAGAATTTCATTTCATGCATCATCAATCATTGGATGCTACAATTTGTGCTTTCATGTTTGCAAAGATGCTAGAATTATGCTGCGGAATGTGCATCCGAACGTTTTCCCGCTTGCTACGATTATTTTCCTCCGACTTGGTTGTTACAATTGCATTTACCAGTACTCATGGTATTCGTAATTGTTTGTTTACGCATTGATCTTTTTATTTGCTATTTCATTTAATTCTTTAAATGAACTCGTCTCTCGAACTCAACTCCTGTCAGTGTAATGTCTGCTTATGTACGAACTAGTATCAATACTGTATTGTACTGTAACTGAACCGTATAACCATCGCCCAGGGCGTAGAAAAAGTGATGGATATTTTATGCAGAAAGTGGTCCTATTAGTACGCAGGCGTACTGTAGCGATCAGAAAACATATGATGAATATGTTATGGATTTGTATGATGGCCTCAAACAGCTGTGTGGAGAAGAAGTTCTTGGATTATAATATTATTCCAGAATTTTGTTCAAAGACTATAGGTATTTGGGTTTTCTTTTGTTAATCTGCAAAAGCGTTCTCTCCCTATTATACCTCCTCAATTACAGCAAACCTTAACTGATTTGACTCCACTGTCTTCAAATTTGGAGAAAATAATTGCTGTTAGACCGAAAATAAGTTTTTATTTCTATCTCCACGCATGTTAATTCAAATACCAAAGTTATTTAATATTTACATTTCCAAATGTTGGAAAGACTTCACTGACACCCTAACAAAAGATGGTAATTCTTGAAATCGATTTGCTTCTGACATGGACGCATATTATGTCATTTCACCAATATGTTGGGATTTTGAAAGTATTTTGCACGAAAAACCTTAAGTTAAGAACACTGAATTCTTCGTTTTGTAATTAAAGAATATTTATCATGGAAGCTTTGATCAAAGATCAGCGATCATCATCACGAATCAGCGAAAGATCGCGATCAGCGAAAATGTTCATTTTTTTCTATCTTACTTTTTTATGTTATACACTCTTTTCATTTTAACATTTCATCGACGTAAACCTGACAATTCGTTAGCAGACAAGCTATTATGCCCGAGGCCCCGAACTTTCGAAGTTTCACAGCACTCTCGCCAGATGCTAGTGGTGGTGGATCCCATGTTTTGAGAAATTTTGGCTGCAAATTTTCTTTTATTATCAAATATTTCTGGAGTTCAATGAAGACATTGTTTACTTAGGACAATTAAGGCGCTTTTATTGTTAGATTTCAGGTTTTTGTTTTAAACGCGCAAGCCTGTGCTTTAAGAACTGTTAACAATCCCATTAACATTTATTTAGACCGGCCTATCTTTGCAACTAGGCAAATCTTGTTAACCATTTAAAGGAGAACAAAGTTCATTTTTTATAATTCTGGAATTTCAACTTCCTGGTTTACTTCCGGTTTTAAAATGCCAAATAACTCCTTATTTGTAAGTCTATCAGAAAAAATATTCACATTTTAGTGATCCTCGTCAAATTTGGGGTCGACTCCAAGGGTCAGCTAAAAATACCCGAAAATCGTCGAAAATCCCAAATTTTCCTGGACTATGTTCATGAAAAATCGCGATTTCGGTCAAATCCAACTTTTGGCTAAAAACACGTCATTCCAACCCCAAATTTTGTAAGGATCACGAAAATCCTAATAGCTTTGTTATGGGATAACTATTTCCGGAGATATTGGCTACTTCCGGTTGCTTCCGGAAAATTTTCGTGACAATTTTCAGAAAGTAAAAAATGAGCTGTATTATTCTAACAATTTCAAATACTTTTCTTGCATGTGTTAGGGTTGTGTAGCTATTATTTTGTGTTTTTTTTGCCATCAACAGTAAATGCTGACCCTAAGAGTAACGACAGTTTTAGCAACAAATGTTTTAGCGCCTCGTCTTGGAACTGTAGTTGATACTCTAGGTTTTTATTTTTTAAATTGGAATTCAACTGTTTGAGATCAGTGAAGTTCAAGCACTTAAAAGCAAGAATTGTACTGATTTCAAAGTAAAATCTATTTTCTTTGGGTTTCAGGAGGAAAAACTAGATGGCGTTGACGTGCGTCTATGATAAATATTACGAGTGACAAGTTAAATTGGTGTTTATTACGTTTTTATTGTAAGCCCGACTAAGTTGGGGTCACTCACCCCGTTCGCTTCCGTTCATTCCTCCTTAATGCGAAGCTAAGGGGTGAGGGCCCCTGAAGTTTAGTCGGGTAAAACAAAAAAGTTAAGTAAGTGAAAGATCACTAATAAATAGGATAAAATTTTGTAACTATGCCAAGGTAACAAGCCGTCTTCTGGAAGAAATTCTTAGGCTTTACGCTTTAGTTGTTACTGGTTATCTTCTAAATGTAGATTGCATTCTATTTTAAACATTCTCTTGGTTACAACACTAAAATTTGCCACTTTTTTGTAACAAATTGAATCTATGGTCAACGTCTGAATGTTTGTCTTTGTCAATCGAATCAATTGGTTCGACATTGACACTAGCATTATTATTTCTACGTTTTCCTTCTGAGTGCATGATTAGTTGTCTGATAATCCATCATGGCAACCCGCAACTTTGAGTAACGGTAAATAAACCGGAGAATCGAATCTATGCGTAAATCATTTAATCGAGCGTCAGTATTTTTTTTTGTTTGTTCAATCATATGAAGCTATGCTATGCCTACAGTGTCTAAGTTATTTTAAGGAATTACAAAACAAGTTTTAAATTTTTTTTTTATCATTGTATTTGAGACTTGAAGTACAAGCACGTATGTTAGATCAATAGAAGCAAGTTAATGTTGATTTTTGCCTGGGTGGCTAGAAAATTGTTTCGTATTTGCAGCCGCAATACCCACCGCTTGCTTCTGAATGTATAACTTCGGTTCTGCGGTCTTTCCATTACTTGAGGTACGGGTGCTGGAAGAGGCTACGCCAACATTTTTTCTCTCCATATGGTAATGAGAGTCATTGAAAACATTGGAAGCTGCGACCCCCTCCATTACCTTCCCGATGTCGAGTTTAAGGGCGTTGGCGTCGTTGCTGTTCTCGTTATTGGTGTAGGAAGAACTAATTCCCGTAATCTCTTTGTCAAAATTGTTGGGCTGTTCGCGATTTGCAGACGCTATCCCCACCACTTGCTTTTGAAGGTTTAACTCTGGCTTTTTGTTCCTTACGTCACCTGCATTCTGGTTGTTGGAAAAGGCTATGCCAATAGCCGTTTTCCCCACATCTAACTCGGTAGTACTATTATGAGGATACAAAAAAACACCTGAACTTGCTATCCCCCTCATATCCTTGTCGACATCGAGTTTGAAGATGTGGGCGTCGTCGTTATCACTTTTGTTATCGTGGGATAGCCCAATTCCGTTCACTGTTTTTTCCATGTCTACATACGAGATTTGGTTTCCACTAGATGAATTCATCGAATCGGAATGTCCAAGACCATTGAGCTGCTTTTCGATGTTAACTTTTACAGCGGCGTTCACGTTGTCAGAGTGATCTGTAGGATCTAAAGATGCAATTGCTTTCATCTCTTTGCTGATGTCGAGTTCAAAGACTTGTGCCTCGTCAATAGCTTGGGTTTTAGTGTTAGCAAATCCAATTCCCTTCGTTGTTTTTTGGATGTCTATATCGGAGATATCGTCGTCACTAGATGAATCAATAGAATTAGAATGCCCCAACCCATTGAGCTGACTTTCAATGTTGATGTTAAAATTTGCATTCACGTTGTCTAATTCATCGAGAACATCGGACGCTGCAATCTCTTCCATTACCTTGGTGATGTCGAGTTCGAAGACATGTGCCTCGTCAATAGCTTGGGTTTTAGTGTTAGCAAATCCAATTCCCTTCGTTGTTTTTTGGATGTCTTTATCGGAGATATCGTCGTCACTAGATGAATCAATAGAATTAGAATGCCCCAACCCATTGAGCTGACTTTCAATGTTGATGTTAAAATTTGCATTCACGTTGTCTAATTCATCGAGAACATCGGACGCTGCAATCTCTTCCATTACCTTGGTGATGTCGAGTTCAAAGACATGTGCCTCGTCAATAGCTTGGGTTTTAGTGTTAGCAAATCCAATTCCCTTCGTTGTTTTTTGGATGTCTATTTCGGAGATATCGTCGTCACTAGATGAATCAATAGAATTAGAATGTCCCAACCCATTGAGCTGACTTTCAACGTTGATGTTAAAATTTGCATTCACGTTGTCTAATTCATCGAGAACATCGGACGCTGCAATCTCTTCCATTACCTTGGTTATGTCGAGTTCAAAGACATGTGCCTCGTCAATAGCTTGGGTTTTAGTGTTAGCAAATCCAATTCCCTTCGTTGTTTTTTGGATGTCTATATCGGAGATATCGTCGTCACTAGATGAATCAATAGAATTAGAATGCCCCAACCCATTGAGCTGACTTTCAACGTTGATGTTAAAATTTGCATTCACGTTGTCTAATTCATCGAGAACATCGGACGCTGCAATCTCTTCCATTACCTTGGTGATGTCGAGTTCGAAGACATGTGACTCGTCAATAGCTTGGTTTGTAGTGTTCAAAAATGGAATTCCAGTTACTGTTTTTTCGATGGATATTTCAAACAGTTCGGCTCCACCAGACGAATAGATAGAGTCGGAATATCCCTGTCCACTGACTTCCTTTTTGATGTTGACTTTAAAAATTGCGGTTTTGTTGAGCGAATCGTTGATGTCTGGAGTAGCAACTCCAATCACTCTTTTATCGATGACAATCTTTAGTGTTTTAGACAGAGGAGAATCATGAATTGATTGAACTCCGTTGTTCACCTGTCTTTCGATTGCCAACGTTAGGCTTTTGGTTTCGTTAAATAAATCGTCAGTGTTTGCGTAACCTGTTCCGGACACCGCTCTGTTGAGGTCCAACATAAACTTGTTGATTTCGTTGAGTGAATCGTCGACCTCAACTGATTCGGTGCCGCTAGAATGCTTTTCTACGTCCAAATTGTAGGTGTCGGCCTTGTTCACATAGTCATCGTGGGAAGACGTCGCTAATCCATTCACCATTTTGGCAATATTCACTGTTGACTTGTTTTCGTTCTCCATCTCTTCTCCTCCATCACTGAAGTTCTCACCAAAAGATGGAAGAAAACTTTTACCCAAGGATTTGCGGATTTTTTGAACATTGTTGCTCGTGTTTTGTCTTATGGCTTCCGTTTCGGTTTCCATCCGATGTGTATGTCTGGAATAGGTTGCATTAACAATGTTGATCAACATGATATTTAATAAGTGTTGATCTTCAAGATTTTGCAAATCAGGATCGTTCATCATCGATAACAGACTTCTTATCAGTTGTTCAATGAAACCGTCGGCCTCTGGGGAAGTTGTGGATGACGTTTCAGGTTGTGGTTCCACGTCAGGATTGCCCGCGTCAGAAGTTACAGGTGACGGAAACTCGCCATCGTCGTTGATGCTATCGGGGTCTGGGAAAGGAACGTTTTTGCCATGCGGTTCTCGTCTGGTGATGCTGCCTTGTTTAGTTTTAGTTTTAGCCTCTTCCAAAACGATGTCTGTTGAATCTAGAAGTGGCGGGGTTATACCGTACGGACCAATAGAGCTTGGTGGTTGGCCGGTATGACCCTCAGTCGTAGGGCATTTAAAGTTGGTCAGGTGCGGGCATTGGGGCATGGTGGCTACCATTACTATAAAACCCACAGTGCATGCAAGAGCGACAAGCGTTGATACAGCTACGTAGAATTTTGCAAACTTGGTGTAGTCAACCATTCTTACTTCGGGCAAAAACAATAAATTTTCTTCCTGTACCTATCGCCTTTATACGAAAAACGTGAACTATGGGGTCCATTGCAACACATGTGTTCTTATGATTTGGAGATTTTTTTTCCATAATTCGTCATTTTATATTTTACTTTTGATCACAATTAGGTGCCTTCCTTATGCTCACATACATTTCAACATGTTTAGTTTTCATGGCAATAACTAAACTTAAATTATCTTTTCCAGAAAACAGGATTTCGTCACGCTTGCAATGGAAATGTAGAAACATGATTTCCGCGAATCATCCAGTAGCACGGCCAAATGAAAACGGTGAAAAAGCAGAGATTATATCAAAACATAAAATAATAATAATAATTGCAGTTTTTCCCCCATGAAATGTGAAGAAAACAATGACGCTGTTCCGTCGCCTATATACAAAGTTTGCACTGTAAAAAAATGTTATGAATTCGGAAGATTTTTGTGCCCGAAAAAAATGAGCCGAGACACTGTTCCGCGCAACTTTTGTCACTAGCTGTAGTTGTGGAGAACCTACAACGCCATCTAGTTAACAATCCACCTTCAAACAATTGAGGAACCACACGTTACGTGCTTTGTTGTTTGGTTGCATTGGTAAAAATATAGACAACTGTGTGCAGTGTGCTATCGATAATAATAATTATTCAGGAACAAATCATAATTTTTTTTACGACCGAGATAAATTATTATAAGAAGAGAATTTGAATTCAACAAACATGATTACTGAAGAAAACTTTTCAAACAAGAGACAAGAAAACATTTGAATTGTACAGTAAGTTTGACTTTCACTTTTTGTTGACTGTCACAAAATGTTTTCATTTCTTCAGGTAAGCCCCTATAAGCAGCCTTAGAATGGGTTTCATGAATACAACAACCACTGAGATAACATTCTAATGGGAAGTCTGCATAATACTAGGTTACTGTAAACAAGTTTGCAATATCTAACCAGTTATCACAAAAATATAGTTTCTGAAATAAACGCAAAAAACTGCCGAACAAACTTTTTGCGCTAGCAGCAATTTTGTCCCGTTAATTTCCAAAACGATTGCTTAAATGAGTAAATTAATTGGATTTGAAATCATTGATCGATTAAGAATGTATTAGGGAAATTTCATTCAATTCCGAGAGATGTCCCTTTTTACGGATTTTGACAAAAGTGGAAAGGGTAAAGCCTTCCCGACTTTTTCATTTTTGGATAAATTCTAGATATAGTTGAAAATACGTGATTTCGATTCCAAATTGAACGAAAATCACGAAAATAAACGTCGTTTTGATATGGGCCTTATAGTTTCTGAAATAAACGCAAAAAACTGCCGAACAAACTTTTTGCGCTAGCAGCAATTTTGTCCCGTTAATTTCCAAAACGATTGCTTAAATGAGTAAATTAATTGGATTTGAAATCTTTGATCGATTAAGAATGTTTTAGGCAAATTTCATTCAATTCCGAGAGATTTTACTTTTTACGGATTGTGACAAAAGTGGAAAGGGTATAGCCTTCCCACTTTTTCATTTTTGGCTAAATTCTAGATATAGTTGAAAATACGTGATTTCGATTCCAAATTGAACGAAAATCACGAAAATAAACGTCGTTTTGATATGGGCCTGATAGTTTCTGAAATAAACACAAAAAACTGCCGAACAAACTTTTTGCGCTAGCAGCAATTTTGTCCCGTTAATTTCCAAAACAATTGCTTAAACGAGTAAATTAATTGGATTTGAAATCTTTGATCGATTAAGAATGTTTTAGGCAAATTTCATTCAATTCCGAGAGATGTCACTTTTTACGGATTTTGACAAATGTGGAAAGGGTATAGCCTTCCCACTTTTTTATTTTTGGCTAAATTCTAGATATAGTTGAAAATACGTGATTTCGATTCCAAATTGAACGAAAATCACGAAAATAAACGTCGTTTTGATATGGGCCTTATAGTTTCTGAAATAAACGCAAAAAACTGCCGAACAAACTTTTTGCGCTAGCAGCAATTTTGTCCCGTTAATTTCCAAAACGATTGCTTAAATGAGTAAATTAATTGGATTTGAAATCATTGATCGATTAAGAATGTTTTAGGGAAATTCTATTGAATTCCGAGAGATGTCACTTTTTACGGATTTTGACAAAAGTGGAAAGGGTATAGCCTTCCCACTTTTTTATTTTTGGCTAAATTCTAGATATAGTTGAAAATACGTGATTTCGATTCCAAATTGAACGAAAATCACGAAAATAAACGTCGTTTTGATATGGGCCTTATAGTTTCTGAAATAAACGCAAAAAACTGCCGAACAAACTTTTTGCGCTAGCAGCAATTTTGTCCCGTTAATTTCCAAAACGATTGCTTAAATGAGTAAATTAATTGGATTTGAAATCACTGATCGATTAAGTATGTTTTAGGGAAATTCTATTGAATTCCGAGAGGTGTCACTTTTTACGGATTTTGACAAAAGTGGAAAGGGTTTAGCCTTCCCACTTTTTCATTTTTGGCTAAATTCTAGATATAGTTGAAAATACGTGATTTCGATTTCAAATTGAACGAAAATCACGAAAATAAACGTCGTTTTGATATGGGCCTTATAGTTTCTGAAATAAACGCAAAAAACTGCCGAACAAACTTTTTGCGCTAGCAGCAATTTTGTCCCGTTAATTTCCAAAACGATTGCTTAAATGAGTAAATTAATTGGATTTGAAATCTTTGATCGATTAAGAATGTTTTAGGCAAATTTCATTCAATTCCGAGAGATGTCCCTTTTTACGGATTTTGACAAAAGTGGAAAGGGTATAGCCTTCCCACTTTTTTATTTTTGGCTAAATTCTAGATATAGTTGAAAATACGTGATTTCGATTCCAAATTGAACGAAAATCACGAAAATAAACGTCGTTTTGATATGGGCCTTATAGTTTCTGAAATAAACGCAAAAACTGCCGAACAAACTTTTTGCGCTAGCAGCAATTTTGTCCCGTTAATTTCCAAAACGATTGCTTAAATGAGTAAATTAATTGGATTTGAAATCTTTGATCGATTAAGAATGTTTTAGGCAAATTTCATTCAATTCCGAGAGATTTTACTTTTTACGGATTTTGACAAAAGTGGAAAGGGTATAGCCTTCCCACTTTTTCATTTTTGGCTAAATTCTAGATATAGTTGAAAATACGTGATTTCGATTCCAAATTGAACGAAAATCACGAAAATAAACGTCGTTTTGATATGGGCCTGATAGTTTCTGAAATAAACACAAAAAACTGCCGAACAAACTTTTTGCGCTAGCAGCAATTTTGTCCCGTTAATTTCCAAAACAATTGCTTAAACGAGTAAATTAATTGGATTTGAAATCTTTGATCGATTAAGAATGTTTTAGGCAAATTTCATTCAATTCCGAGAGATGTCACTTTTTACGGATTTTGACAAATGTGGAAAGGGTATAGCCTTCCCACTTTTTTATTTTTGGCTAAATTCTAGATATAGTTGAAAATACGTGATTTCGATTCCAAATTGAACGAAAATCACGAAAATAAACGTCGTTTTGATATGGGCCTTATAGTTTCTGAAATAAACGCAAAAACTGCCGAACAAACTTTTTGCGCTAGCAGCAATTTTGTCCCGTTAATTTCCAAAACGATTGCTTAAATGAGTAAATTAATTGGATTTGAAATCATTGATCGATTAAGAATGTTTTAGGGAAATTCTATTGAATTCCGAGAGATGTCACTTTTTACGGATTTTGACAAAAGTGGAAAGGGTATAGCCTTCCCACTTTTTCATTTTTGGCCAAATTTCAAATTTGGCTTAAAATACATGATTTAGATTCAGAATTGAATGAAAATCACGGAAATCAGGTTTATTTTTCTATTGGTCCTATAGTTTTTCATTTACATGTTAAAAACCATAAATTAAGTTGGTGCGCTAACAGAACTGTTTTCGTTAATTTTTTAAACGGCTAGTCTAAAGAGAAAACCAATGACTAAATCGAAATCAGCGTTCAATTTCCATTATGCCGTCTGATTTTTTGAGAATTTCAGGAGATGTTATTTTTGGCCGATTTTGACAAAAGTGGAAAGGCTATACCCTTCCCACTTTTTCATTTTTGACCAAATTTCAAATTTGGCTTAAAATACATGATTTAGATTCAGAATTAAATGAAAATCACGGAAATCAGGTTTTTTTTCTATTGGTCTTATAGTTTTTCATTTACATGTTAAAAACCATAAATTAAGTTGGTGCGCTAACAGAACTGTTTTCGTTAATTTTTTAAACGGCTAGTCTAAAGAGAAAACCAATGACTAAATCGAAATCAGCGTTCAATTTCAATTATGCCGTCTGATTTTTGGAGAATTTCAAGAGATGTCATTTTTGGCCGATTTTGACAAAAGTGGAAAGGCTTATACCCTTCCCACTTTTTCATTTTTATCCAAATTTCAAATTTGGCTTTAAATACATAATATCGATTCAGAATTGAATGAAAATCACGAAAATCAGGTTTTTTCCTATTGGCCTTCCCACTTTTTCAATGTTTGCCAAATTTCAAATTTTGCTTAAAATACATTATTTCGATTCAGAATGGAATGAAAATCACGGAAATTTATTTTTTTATCGGTCTTTTAGTTTTTTATTTAAACGTTAAAAACCATAAATTAAGTTGGTGCGCCAATAGCACTGTTTTCGTTAATTTTTAAAACGGCTAGTTTAACGAGAAAACCAATGACTAAATCGAAATCAGCGTTCAATTTCGATTAAGCCGTCTGATTTTTGGAGAATTTCAAGAGATGTCGTTTTTGGCCTATTTTGACAAAAGTGGGAAGGCGGAATGAAGGCGTTGATGATCAGCGCACGCCTCATAGGACATGTATACGGAGTTTGTTTTGCCGGAAGAGCAAACGGTTTCCGAGATATTATGGCGAATTGGCGACCAGGCCGTACCCTATCTCCGTTCAGGAACTTCCTGAACGGAGTGAGGGCCCCTATTAGACGACCATGATCGAAACAATGGAACTCACACGGCCTGTGAAAAAACCTGTCCGTTGCCAGGCGACGCACAAAGCCCCGCCTTGAAAACAACTTCGCGGCCTGATTTTTCCCTATCTTCATGACCGACGCGCCATCTCTCTGAAAAAAAAATCTCCCAAAACTTCGAGTCGCTCTTTGATTGCTCCGCATTCCTTTATCGTTGAGCCGATAATTGACACGACCCCTTCGTTAATCTCTGCGTTATCTCCTCTACAACATGACGTCAAGTTTTGCGCCACAGCATCTAAAATAAGAAAACGTATAAAAGATACGTACGAGACCCTGAAATCGACTCGAATGGGCCGACTAAACTGCTCCGCACTCCTTTGCCATTCAGCCGATAAAAACGGTGACTCGACCGGGAGCTGCTGCGTTATTTCCTCTACAAAAGGAGACCAATCTCAGCGGCACAGCATCTAAAATAAAAAAACGAACGAAAGATTAGTGTAGACACCCCTGAAATCGCCGCGCGTTCAGCGCCATCTCTGGGGTAAAGTCTCAGAAAAAGTGTCGGTCGATCCACCGGTCGTTGTAGAAGGGTAGGGGTGCCTGTATCAGGGGGTTGGGAAATGCGAGTTTTGATAGAATCCCTATCGGGAAACTCTGCTATAAAGTATATAATACAAATTATTCCTATATATTACGTCCTATATATTATATATATCCCTATATATTTACATCCTATATATCCTATAGGGCTATAGGGCTTTTCGAAATCTTTTTTCGCATTTGATTTTATCGGGCAACGCAGCATTTGACGGCTGATTCTGTCTGCTATGACTGCATTTTGCTATTGTGCGAAATATGAATAAATTCCAAAGTTTCGCTGAAAAAGTTAGTGTTTCGTTTCACGTTATTCATCGTATTGTTTTTTTGTTTTTGGTAAAAAAATTTGTTCGGGAGCCCGCGAGGGATAAGAAATTTTTTTTAAAAAAAAAAAAAAAAAAAAAAATTTAAAATAAAAATTTTTTAAGAGAAAAAAAAACCCCCCGGGGGGGGGGAGGCGCCCCCTGGGGGGAACAACGAAAAAAGGAAAAAAAAAAAAAAAAAAAAAAAAATAAAAAATTAAAAAATTTAAAAAAAAAAAAAAAAAAGAAAAAAAAATAAAAAAACACAAAAAAAAAAAAAAAAAAAAAAAAAAAAAAAAAAAAAAAAAAAAAGGGGGGTAAGGAAAAACCTTTATAAATTTTAAAAATAAAAAAAAACATTGACGGCGGCAAGAAATTTATGTTTTT